>NC_134396.1:54951965-55103480 GCF_035582795.1 Mycteria americana
GTCCTCTCCCAACCTCTTACCTACCTTCAGCTCACTAACCTTTGGGAAGGACGGGGTTGGACATAAAGCCTTGATGCTGTGCAAGCACCTGTTCAGCAACAGCCAGAACATTGGTGTGTTATCAACACTGTTCAGCCACAAATGCAAAGCTCAGCACCATGTGGGCTGCAATGGAGAAAGTTAACTCCATCCCAGCTAGACTCCAAGAGCAGGGTGCAGCAGCAACCCACTGGGGGTCAGCCATCAACCTCATCCTTCCCATTAAGTGTATCCAAACATTAGACCTGGTTACCACACACTGTTTTATACGAGTAAGAGATGAAAATGGCCTAGTGACATTTTAGTTTCCACACTTTCCTCTAAACCATAAAATTTAAGTCATGTTTCTATTATAATCTTTGAAAATATTCAAATTAACATACCTAAGACATGAAGTGTTATTTAACATTGATGATTTCTATAAAAAGCATTGCTGCAACATTCTTTCTAGCCCTGAAATAACTTAACATCCTCAATATCTATTACTCTTAAATCACTTAAATTTCTGCAGTATTTGTAATGATTAATTTCAGGGTTCTTCCTGATATTTATCTGCTTAACAGAGTTTAAGGCAATAAACTGTACAATTGATCTGGAACCTTTGACAGCTTGTCACTCAACTGTCACAGTTTTCTGATTTGTGTCAAAATTTGTTTGCTCAAACCCTGACAGATGACAAGATGGTTTGAAGAGTTACATCTATGGCAAAATGAAACTCTAATATGGAAAATACATACTTTTGAATCATTACAGTAAAGATTTGTGAGTGTGCTAATACTCAGTATTATACCTGTTGCCATAGGTAACTCAGAGCATGTAGTTTCAGTAACACCTGTCAACCCTTTTTTCATCAAACATAATCATCAACTTATCATCACCATATCTTCAACTATATCTCTTGTCAAAGAAATATCCTGCATTTCTGAAAGCCCCTATCAAAATTTGAGTATTTGTTCTGAACTATGTCATTCTCTCTTTCTTATGTCTATGAAGTTAAGAGCCATTTTCTATCTAATGCATTGTTTTGGAACCATAAACATCAAATCCATTTAAGCTGATGTGAAAGTTCACTGCCAAAAACAGTTGGGGGAGCAACTCAAGAACTGTAATGAAGGTATCCATGTATGTGTTCTCTGAAGTCCACTCAGTCTGTGATATTTCTAAAGAGAAAACAGCTCTTTTTTACCATAGCTGTGCTTATAAAATTTAATGTTTAAAGCAATTTTATTCAAGGAAAAAAATAGCCTATCCAAAACAGTGGCACCCCATTTCTGTCTCTAGAAAATTAAGGTGTTTTTCCTCAAGAATGAAAACAGGAAGAGAATAAAGTGACACACAACAAATCATTTGTTTCTAAGGATTCTGAGAAAAACAAGTATTTCAAATCTTTTGAGTTATGCATCAAATAGGATTTATCTGAATTACAGATATTCTATTGTTTGTTTGCCATAAAAATCTTAAGTGAACAGAAGAAGGTAGGACAATCAATCAATTGCCCTAAACTATCTATTATTTTCCTAAAAAACCCAAATTCATATACCTCTGTTACAGAATAACACAATTTGTCATTCTGGCAATAAGTTAGATTGTATTGCTATTTTAAAACATCCTGTAACATTCAGTCAAAACATGCTACAACAGTGAACCAAATTTAAACTATTTCCCCTAAAGTGACACAGAAATAAAACAGTTCTTTTCCCTTACAACAGCAACTATCACCTCTTCATGAAGCATTCTATCTCATAAAATGCTCCTGGCATGGATATGAAGAAAAAACTGAATGAAACTCTTGATTCCTTCCTGGACCTATTTATGAACCACAGAATCCCAGCCTACAGCCTATTAACCATACACAACTGTTGGCTCTTGAAGCTTTTTTCAATGAAGCTTAATTCTATTGAAGATCATCTGAAAGTTAGATTATCCTGAAATATTCATAAGCTGGGACATGTTTAGCTTTGTCTGCTTTTCATTATCCTTCCTTTAGAATATTAAATCATTAAAATCACAAAACACCCACTCAATACAAAAAAAACCACTCAATAGGACAAAACAGGTTGGAAAATTCTCTGTTTAAAAAACTTCATCCCCATCCTTCAGCAGCAGACTTTCCATACTTTCTTCTCCAAACTGCTACAGAAGTGAAGCTGAAACTTTCTTGTCATGGTTGCTCCCAACCTGGTCACCCTAATTGCTGGATCCTTTAGACATAACCCTCTCCCTGCTTTCTCCTTAGTTGAACAGCAAATTTTTTTAAATTAGTCAGTTAATATTTGTGAGGCACTTACATCTGTGAGTGAATGGGAGATAAGAAGTTCTGCCTTCAGAACACTGTATGAACTGGGGAGCAAACAGTAAAATATGACCAGTGGCCACAACTTGAAAAATAAGCAAAAAGAAAATATTGGCTAAATTCCCACTAATATAAGCAACATCTATTTTGTGTTTGAATACAATGAAGTTCTGAAGTAAGAAATGGAAAATTCAATCTTTTAAATTAAAGACTGTATCATAGTATGCATGTCAGAAAGGCTAAGAAAGGTTACACACACAAGCTTAAATAAGGTTTTCCTAATTTTTGACCAGTCAACTTTGCCACTAAAGATAGAACTCAATTATAAAAGACATTACACATCCAAAGTATGCAGTCATTTTAAACATTGCTGTAACTCTGTAAAGAAGCCTATCTTGTTATTTGTCAACTTTACATAGAGTAAGTATATTGTAGAGCAGTAAAATAACTAGTATTACCTATCACTCTTACTTCATACAAGAATAACAGCTTGGCTTAACAGGTACATAATTTTCCCTACACTATTTTAAATGTCTTCCTAGCTATGCCTGTCTGATCTTTCTAAGAGTATGGTAAAGTGAAATGTAAAAGGATTCTTCAGAGATGCTCATTCATGTTGCCAAATAATCAGGGACAGATAGTTGAAGTTTTCACTTCAATGTTATAAATTAATACTTTATCATTTTTGAAGCACAGCTTAAAAAGTTAAATGCACATGATAGTCTGAAAAACACAGTTTGTTAAAGAAATTATTATCTAAGATTTTACACTAGTAATTTTGCCACTTCCAATATTTTTCATATCTCTCTCATGTTTATACTGTGGTAGACTAGCAAGTTATTACAATTCCTTTAATCTCTGCTTTAAATACTGCCTTGTTATATGCGACATTTTTAATTAAAAACATGTGCACAGCTTAATGCAAATTTTACCATGACAATTTTTGCTGCAGAGCAGAAGTAAAACATAAGACAGTCAATTATTTTCAATATTGAAAGAACTGACTTAAGCTTTATTTTCAGCAAAACAACAAACAGATATATTGACACAGAAAATGTTTAGAAACCTCAGTATAAATGCTTTCTGCAACATTTCTCATTCTAAGATTTTCCACTGTGAATGTTATATTTTAGTACTTTCACTTCTCCTTCACCCTCCATATCTTACTGAGAATGACAATACAATTGCTATTGTATGTATGTTGATAGAACACCGCTGAAAGTCTTGAATTAAGAAAGCTGCTCTCAAAGAGAGAAGATACACTAAGTTACAGTATTCTAAAATTGAACATGAAGATTTTCAGTAGCTTCACAGAAACATTTCGGAGCAGATAAAATTTCAAATTAATATAAATTGTACTGTTTACTCATTACCTCAAACTCTTTGTAGTTTTTTTTTCTGTTGCTTCCTAAATAAGTATATCCTCTAAATGGGTTTCCTAATTTTGGTGTTCTTGAATATGTTTTTAAAAGGCCTTGGGAAGCTTGCGGAAAATAGGCAAAGGAAACATGTTTTATTTAATCAGGTATAACACTACCTCTACACTTCTTCCCTCCTGTGACAGATTAATTTATTCCCCGGTTTCTACACCACACTGCACTTGAAGTTGGGAAGGTAGTAGGGTGAGGTGGAGGAGAAGCGGCAGCAGTCACCACCCCAAGAAGTTATACCGCACGAAATATTCTAAAATACACTTCAGGAGAAAGTCCAGAATGCGAACACTTACATAGTGAAATAACTACAAGAAGCCACTGGAACTGGATTCAGGATAAAGAAAAATCCCTACTATTCCTTCGTTCCTTTGGTGTAATGACAGAGTAAGACTTTTGAACTAAAAAAGAAAGGAATACAATGTGGACACAAAGTGGACAAAGGCAGGAACGTGAAACTTGTGGGGGTAGATATGATGTCGAATTTTCAGATCAGCTAAGGTAATTTGGAAACAATTATACAATAGCAGAATGATTCAGAAGTCACATGATCAAAACAAACGACTGCATCTTTCATTCCAGGAAGAAACTATTTGAATTATATTTCCAGTCTAATATTCCTAACTAGTGCAGAAGATATAGTGACTGTACATCTCTTTTTGTAACTCTTTAACACCCAAAACTATTGATAGTGGTTCTTCAGCTATGAGTGTCCAACTGAAACCCTGGGTTTACCTCCTCAAGCATACTGTAGACTACAGAAAGAATTTCCAAAGACATGACAAAGAGGTAATCACTGTGCTCTACTCCCTGATCCTGAATGAGCTATGTACCATGCTAAACCAGCTCTCCAAAGTTGGAGAGAGCAGTCTTGCATCTGATGCTAGCTATATTATTTGGTAGTTTCTGTAAGAGCCACATAGCATTCAGTGACAGCTAACCACATGAACCATAAACCGGCACCCTTCACTCTTGCTGAATAACCATGACTTAAAGGCCACCAGAATTTCAGCACTAGAGCACTAACCCATCTCCATGTATTAGCGATCTTCTCACAGACCACTTAAAAGAACCAATCTGTTACATGATTTTAATCTGAACCAATGTTTTAGTAGGCACTGTTCAAGTCCTTGCCATTATTCTGTTATAGTTACAGTTAGTTCTATAGCTAGAAGAACAGGAAGCACATATACAATCCCCTAGTTGTAGAAGACATAAGTGGAGGTAAATGAATTCTTAGAATATACATGTGTTTATAATATTCTGAAAAAGATCACATTACAGACATTCTCCATCAAAATACGATTATAAAAACACCCTATGAGAAAGCAAAAGAAGCTCTAATTCTTGTGGGCCTGAGGATCCGAGGTATCATGAAGTCTGGGTTTCATGAAGCTTTTCATTGTTTAATATTGATATACGTCAAGAGGATTAACTACTCCATATTTATAGAGTACTTTAGAAATGCAGAGAATTATATGAGAGCTAGGTATTATCACTCAAAACATTCTGGCCAATAAGCTAAAGACAAGATACTGCCCTTTTCCACAAAAATCAAATGCTTTAAAAAGAAGATTTTCAAAATTACTGGACTGCAGCTACTGGAAGGAAAATCTTAATTCTTTTTAATTTCTGGTGAGTTTTTTTTATTACGTTTTTATTACATAAAATGCTTCTACAGAATGGCAGTATATTTGAAGAGACAAGCTTTATATGATTTGGCCTAATTGGAATAAACTAAACTTCATTAAAAAATTTTTTTAGAACCACCAGTCAAAACTCATTGGGTGAACGGCATCAAATAAATCTCACTTGACCAAAGCTACTGAAGGTTACTCCCAAAATGACAGTTTTATCTATCTACAAAATAAGAGTAATGAACAGTGTAACAGTTTTCCTTTAAGATGAGAATATCAACCATTAGAGAAGAGATTAAGAATTCCTATATCTACCCCACCGGTATAAAAAAAAATTGTCCCATTACAATTTTATAATTGCAAACACTCTCCATCCAGAGAACTGAGCTTAACAACTTACTCTAACTGTAGCAGCAGCACCTGCTCACATAATTTTCCTTTCATCTTTCCTTTTTCAGATACACGGAAATACAATAAAATAATTAAACACATTGTAATTCTCAATTCCAGCAAGCTATAATTGAGGGTCCTATTTTTATATTTAAAAAATTATTATATATTTAAGAGCATCTGAGTCCCCTACCATTTCTTTTCAGGTCAATGTCCTTACAAAGCAGCTTGTCAACCACAAATACAATGACAAATTCTCCAGCACACATCCTTTCTAATGTTCAGCTGGTTTAAGTTACCTCCACTCTCTCCTGTCTTTCGTATTAGAAATGTCAAAGAACGGAGCAGTTCATTCAGTAAAATAATTGGGGGACGGGGGATGGGGCAGGACTTGTCCAATAGTATTGTTACCTTCATTAAAATTATAATCTGTACATAGATCAACTCCCACTGCCCACATTTCCTCAAAGACTTCCAAAGACTTTCCTAAAAGGCTTCCTCATTGTACACAATAATACGTCTCACTTCATCTGCAAATTGTGCTTGCTATATAAGTACCTTCAGGGTTTTGTGGGGTTTTTTGTTGTTTGTTTTCTGAAATTGCCATTTATACCCAAAAGGCTATCCTTTCTTTTCTGGCACCTGCAAATACACAGAGATAGTGCAAAGACAGCATCAACCTTTTTCTTTGTCAGAAACGCCATTCCTCCCACTGTAAGATCATACAGCAAACTAGCAATACAATCCAATAAATTTATGGACAGAAAACCAGCTACTGCCCCTACAAAAAGCTTCATTTACTAAGAAAACACTACCAGACCTGATGGGAGAACTTTCAGAGTTCCTCATCTCTTCAGTTGTTTTGTGCTCTTTACAACCACATTTCTCTAGCAAACAAAGTCGTCCAAACAGGGCAGTATCACTGGACTTTAAAATGTTTACATTTCTGTATCTTAGTGATCCATTGAAAAGGTCAATATCCTTTGCTCACTAGTGTTAAAAATGCACAAGAAATTTCTCCTCCATTTGTTTTTATTGTAACCACCCCTCCCCAAAACTGCTAGATGAACTATTTGGACACAATTCCATGACTAAAATACACCATAGTACATGAACTGACAATCATATTATGACAATTTCCAACTACTTTTATCCATTCTATTTACCACATCATCCTTCATGCTCCTTTCTTAAAATACTCCTCAATATACATATTTTATATATAAATAAAGGTTAACATTTGAAAACATATAAAAATCTTAGTCCAGTTACTTATTCTTGCTAATAATTATTTAGTGACTGATATGTAAAGCTCTTGTCCACTTATACACAAAGTCTGGAAGAAATAAAATCCATGCTTTTGATTTTCAAAATTATTTCCTATTTTTGGAAAAATGACTCAATTTATCAAGTGCTACAGTCTGACTGTAATTTCTTCATCTCCACCAGTGAAACGAAATACTGCTACACAGCAGAATAATGGATATTCCAAGTATTTGGCTCACTGGAATGAGTAACAGGCTGTGCTAGCAAGAGTACAACAGGAGGGTGGACAGACACTGGAACAGGTTGCCCAGAAGGCCTATGGAGTTTCCATTCTTGCAGATATTCAAAACTCACCTGGACAAGACCTGAACAACCTGCCCTAGCTTTGACCAGGAAGCTGGACTAGGTAACTTCTGGAGGTCCATTCCGATCTATGTGATTTTATGACAAGTCAATTCTAGGACTTGTATGAGTAGGTTCTTTTTCCTTAGTGTTAATTATTGCCAAACATTTCAGCGCATAGTTTAACAGCTCTTCTGACTCCCAGCTAAATGAATATATTTTCAAGAGTCAAACTTGAATAATTCACGTAATACCTTCATGAGGCTTAAGTCTCAATCTTAAAGCAGACTGAAAATACTAACTGTTCTTCAACCAGTTCACAAGGTAGCTCTTATTAGCAATATTGTGTCAATGGGGAAATCTATGCACAAAGGAGTTAGATGATTTACCCAAAACAACAAGGAAACCTTGTCCTATTTGGAAAACTCAGTGTTACAGCATCTAGAAAAGTTTATCATAGAGAAAGAACAAACATTTCCTCTGCCTTGACACTCTGCAGGCTTTTAGCCAGCTCCTGCTGGCAGTGAAAAAAATAACTTTGACTTCCACATCAAATATATATATATTTCCTTTATATTGCCCACTTCAGTCCTAAACTTGTCTTAGGCACAGGACCGCCTGATAAAATTGTAAAATAGTATTTTGATATGTAAGGTAGTACCTGAAAATATGAACACTCCTTTAAAATATTTTTATGTCTTTCAAGCGATACATACACAAAAGCAGCAAGGAAAGGCAGAAAAAAATTAAATATAAGCAAACTTCAAATAAACTGTTAGCACATGAGTTCGTGTGCAACAACAAGCATTCTTAATTAATGAGTGAAAACATTTTTCCAGTAAAGTGCTGTTTTTCTTTTTATCAAGAGCCACATGTTTTCACAAATCAAGGGAACAGAATAAGCTCATTTCAAGGTCAAAATGATGCATGTTTAAAATTTTGTTAGTTGTAAATATAATATTACTATCAAAAGCCGACAAAGTCATACATCATTATGTACACTCTGACAAGGTTCCCCAGTATCAATTCAGAATGACAGATAGATTAATCATATTCTAGTTTGACAAACTGCATTGAAAAATGTGACTCGTAAGTACAAAATTTGAGAGTGCAGCCATCTACATCAGATAAGAAAGATTCAAAGGCCTCTTTTCATCAGTGTCATTTGATTAGTCCCTCTTCTAAAAGGAGCCCTTTTCTTCTGATGAGTTGCTTTCTTTTATGTACCTTTTTTTTCTTTTTCTCCAGATGTATTATTATTCATATACTGAGATAAAAATGGTGAATAGTAAAGTGGCAATCTGTTTTGTTTTATTTGAGCTATAAATAGACCAAATGGAGCTACTCCCTTTCAGCACTACATGGATCATAGTGTAACACTAATCAAGAACAGAAAAAAAAGGGACTTGCTCAAACAAAACACTTACCTAATATGCAAAGAACCTACTATGAAATAATCATATAAGGATATATTTTATACTGTACAGCCTGACCTTTAGTATTAATTAGTTCTTTTCAGCTACACTAAGTCACTTTTACCTAAAAAAAGTAAACATATATTTTAAATAACCTTCACAAAATAGAGAACCTAAAGTGAGATGCTATACTAGAGCACAAAAGAGAAAGGAAGACCTAAAAAAAAAAAAAAGGCTACACAAAAAAAAACTACTTTAATGTTCACAGCAGCAAGAAGATAGTCTATCTTATCACAGGAACAGAACAATTACCTATTACACACACAGGAAAAAGAAATGGTCTAAATAACAGTCTTTCATTGCTAATGATCTCAAGATACATGAAACCACCCAAGGTATCATGCTACAGTTTCCCTCATTAACACACCTTAACCATTCTTCACAACAATTACATTGCTAACCAATGAGCACACTAAATGTTTTACAGCTATAACAATTTTACATTAGATACTTTAGCACAAAGAGCTAGCTTTTAATCAAACCTAAAACTCTTTGCATATTGCCCCTCGAGATTATTTCTGTAATTTAGGAGATAGAAAATACTCCGATATTCTTTCTATTGGTACCTGGCATAGCATACATTATTTTTTAATACTTCATAAATACTACTATTTAAATTAATGTAATATTACAGAATAGACACTACTAACAAGCAAACTGTGTGAAAACAGCATATACAAATGGTCAGTACGAAACCACCTCTGCAATTTCAGAGTACACCAATGACGCTATTCCACAGAGCCACAGCATTGCTGATAATAATTTAAACTATTACTACTTTTTTTAATGGATTGCATTTGTTATATATTACATTACAATTCTGAAGAAGAACCACATAATGGCTAATCACATACAAATGTCAGGAACAAAATCAAATTTATTAAGCTTGTATTATTATTTTTGTCTTCTATTACTGTTCAGAATAGTTGGAGTAATTTTAAAAGAAAAATACTCTTTAATATCAACTGAATAGTACTACGTACTGATTAATTAGCTGCATTTTTTAATCAAATTTTTTTTATTACTTAAAACGTACTATTTCCATCAATTTAAAAATATTTTCTCTGTTACACATGCAATCTACAGTGATTAAGAGAGAGCTCACTGAGAAAGGGTATTGTATACCATGTCTTCAATTTAGAAGGAGATATAAAGGCTTGTAACAGCCTTGTTTTCAGTTATTAAATTGTATGCACACACGAACATGACTTGCACTTATCCCCAATTTCTTTACAGTACTTTATTAGAAAGTAAATGTCAAGTCCTTGCACTAATTTACAAATTCTTTTTCTTTTTCTCAGAATTTGCCACATGCACAAAGCTTAAAATTAAGGTACACACACACACATACACACACTCCCCCCGCTACATGGATGCCTAGATATTGAACACACAGTTGACGGGAGTTCAATAATGCATTCACAATACTGCATGCAAAGATTTTTTCCCAGTCTTTACAAAACATTGCATAACACTTAAAAATTAACTTAATCTGTGTCCGCAAATGCTAAATAGTTTCTGTATCAACAGATTTACATTAACTTATACATTTAATTATACATTTAACTGTATAAAGACAGAACGATTTTCTGTTACGCAAAATCACTGGCACACTCATGTCACCTCTTACAAACCAGAAAATTCTTAAACTCAGGACTTAAATGCACACATATACAAAACACTTTGAAGTAAAAGAGTATTTTTACAATTATTTTTTTTTTTTAGATTTTACTGCAAGCCTTATACACAGATTGTTAATTGCAATATTATTTTATCAAATATTAAATTTGTTTTAAGACAGTTACTGTAATGGCACACTGATATGATTTTGGTCATTTTTCATATGAACTGAAAATCAGAACAACACCCTGCTAAACAGATGCTGTTACACGTACCAATATTTAGAATACCAGTCAATGCTCACTAGTATTAAAAGTACATAGATTATGACATTATTTTCATCTTACTTGCTTCACAAATAAGCACATTGAGAAAAATGTAGCCTTTCATTAACTTTGATCTCCAGTGTTCCAATTAAAAACAGAAAAAAAAATCTCAAGTTGTTGCCACCTAACCATATTAATCAGATAGGACTGGCATAACCTGCAAATTCTTTTTGTTCACAGGGAAGCTCAGTAAACACAATAACATTAGTGTCTTCACTTAAATAAACAAATTTTTAAAATTAAAAAAAAATTAAAAGGAAAAATTCAGCACAAATTAGAACGTGTTTTGTATTGGTAAGTAAAAGTACATTCAAATAAAACATATGAATCGTAAAATAACTTATTGAAATTTTAAAAACAAGCATCTCAATAAATTTAGCATAGCCTTTAGAGTCCCTGCACAAAAAAACCCCAACAAAATAAGTGTTTAGAATAGTATTTTCTTGAATGAATAAAAAAAAAGTATTTTCTAGTTAAAGCGGAAAATTAAGAACTATGAACACTATTTCCTTAATAAAAGCTTGAACCTAAAAGGCTGCACTTAAAGAGGTTTAATAAAAATATTAATTTTTCAAATAGTTAAACAGTATCAAAAAGAAGTTCAAAATACAGAAAGCACACTGGAAAAGTGGACACAGGACATTTCTATCCTTTGTTGCTTTGCTATTCTGTTAACATTTTTTGCAATCAGCTTCAAACTAACGTTTCTGAACTAGTAAATATAATAAAGATAGTAACGTAGGTCCCTTTCGAAGGATTTAATTTACTTATTCTTTACTTTGTAGCTATTTGTGGTGTGATTAATAATAAACAAAGCAAACATTTCTTCCTTGAAGTTAGTTAGTTATGTTCATTAGACTTACCAGAATTACAAAAGAAAAGCTGGGTCCTTGTTAGACACATCCACAATTGTTTAAGTGTAGAATGCAGTTACAGATGAACAAGAAAGTATGAAAGGCATACACGGGGCTAATGTACCCAGGGAAACCAACAAGAAAAAATCCTAACAACTAATACAGCTCATTATATATTTCTATTAAATCCATGTTTAATATTAAAATTACAGAACAATAATGAAAGTAAAACTCTGGGGATAAGGATCAAATCATCATGAGTGAACAATATGCCAAGTGAGACCTTACTAACATGTTCAAAAACAAGCACTGTCTGTCACAAAAAACGGCAGTGGGAGGGGAGGCATGACTACCACATCAAATGTTTTCTTAGATTTTCTTCATTTTACATAAACACTTCATTCATATGTTTTGGAAATATGAAACACAATGGTAACCCAGTAATATGAAAATGAATGTACAGTAAATGAAAGAAGATTGTAATCTAAGACCCTGCTCCAACCTTTCCTGCTAAATCATAGATGAGAAACAAACAACATGCTTTGGTCATACTTTTACTGTTAGCTTCTACAAAAGCTTTTCTGACAGTACAAAAATGACTAGTACTAATTTGTAATAGTAATTAGATATATTCATGAGGTGATGAGCTAGTCATACGTGAGGCAGCAGAAATCGGCACCCCGGAAATAACTTGAGTGCTGTATGACTAGTGTTCTATCATTATACTTTGCTGTAAAGTTTATTAAATTTTTTCAAGAAAGAGTAAAAACAGAATAGATGGATGAGGAAGAAGTATTATATTTCACAGAATTTCATAAGCCAGTCACCTTTTAAAAATTCATCTGCCAGATCACACACATGTCCCACCCACAACTATTTTTCTTTTTGGAGCAGTACTAGTTGCAACAGGATTGTTCCATCCCTCACATTACTTAACTCGTGCTCAAAGTAAATTTAAAATGATCGATTTCCACATTCACAACTGTCTTCACATTACAGCTTGGTGTTTTGCCCTTCTCAATCAATCCCTAAAACCGTCTTTATTTGTGTTTTAGCAGTGCAAGACTAACCAGCAGATGACTGGTCATCAAGCCTGATGTAGAAAAAAGGACAGTGGACGAAAACAACCCACACCGCTTACCTACACTACCTATTTTCTACTTTATTAAACCATCAAAGATTTATATTTGAGCTTACAAATTCAGATGCTAATGGAAAGCCTCACTGCTGCCAAAGTATATGTAGACTGCATTCATCAGGTATTAAATTTAAAATTATAACTGAGTCAATTTATGCATGGTACTTTTTTTTTTATTTAATACCTAGTGCCTTTTACATTTTAGAAGTTTACATAAATACTTGTACATTATTTTAAACTCTTCCACATTTATTATAGTTTCATGCAATAAACCCAGATCATGTTGCAACCAATATTACAAGATAGTCTTAAATACAAGGGACAATAACCACCATGTTCAGAATAGCCAATGCAGACTGCACACGCATGACCTTGTATTTACCATGCTCAGACACAATCTGTGACTTAAAATGCTTTCACATTAAAAAAAAATAAATACTATGAGATGTTTATGATATTTAATATTTAAGATAAATCATAGTGAGTTATTCATCTTAAGAATCAAAGTTAATTAGAAGAGATCAATTCTCAAACTTGAAATATGTGGCAAATTTCTGACTTGATTTATTAGGAGTAGAACTTTATATACTACACAGTTCAGGCAGACCAAAAAGAATTTGCAGCATCTTTAACCACAATGAAGTTTTGTTGTGTGAAAAACTATATAATCTAAAAACAGAGGCATCCTTTGCCTTCAGAACAGTAAACAATGACTTAAACATAATGCAAAACCAAGTAGCTTAGAACTCGTGTTAGCATGTCAAGTGCAGAATTTCTTCCAATTCATTTTCAGACCTATTGCCCTCCTTTTTAATTGCAATTTCCTTCCCTTTTTTTTTTTTTTTTTAATTTTCATTAATATCTGTTTTGCAAGTTAAGGGGATCTCTAAATTATAGAGGATTTTGCCACCTCAAAGATATAGCTTATACAATTAAGAAAGAAGACCAAAACAAATATTCGAAGAAACTTCTTTCAAAAATGAACGTAACAAGCTACCCTGCAAAATTATTACAAGAGGGTCAATAACCACATGGTCTTGACAAGAAATACCATTAAATGCCCCTCAAATTTCACCATCCTGATAATTTTTTTTATTTTGTTTTATCATTACAAAGCACACTATCACTATACAACAAAGATCATCAAAACATTAAACGCAAACTCTACTGCATTTCTTGTTGCAACAAAAAGAGTGCCTACCATACAAATACATCTTCCTAGAGCTCATTATCTGCCACCGTTTCATTTCTTCACCATCCCTTCCTGCCCTATGATTTCCCTTTTCTTTTATTCCTACCTTTTGTTTTTGCTTTTCTTCCTCCTCTCTTACTATGCACTTCTGTTTTGTCACCTGTTCTCATTGGTTACTTTCTTTCAGCTGGCAGCATGTGAACCCCGGGACGGAGGTCACATTTAGCCATGTCTGAGAACGTCAAGCAATTCTGGCTATGAAAGCCAGCTACCACGTGGGAAGGGATGGAGGGGGGCTCTAAGCCCACCAGAAAAGCCTGCCAATAAAAGTCATCCTCCCAGCCTGTAATTATAACTTCTCATACACATACACTGGGGCCTTGGAAACTGTCCAAGCTTTCCTCTTTCCCACCCCTCCTCTCCTGTTCATTCTCTGCACTCTAGCAAACAGATAAGAAACTCAAGTGGTAGTCAATACTTTGGTACACCTCAAGGGTCTTATCTTACTGCTTAAGTGACATCATCTTGCAAACAGATCCCCCACCAACTGTGAAAGAGTATTCAAAACTGTGCACAACACACTAATAATCTTTTTCAGGATTTCAAAGGTGTTTTATTCACTCAAGTACAGAATGCTCGAGCAGGATTTTTAAGATATACTGAAGTTCTAGTGTAGCTTGTAAGGTCAGTTTGCAGCCTTCTTTGTAATTGCAAATAGATTTCTTATGCTGGAAGTACTATCACCAGTATACTCACTGTTAATAAAACAGTTTAACAGCCCTTCTTAATCTTAATGAAATTATGTTAGAACAATAATTTTAACTGAATCCTTAAAAATTTGTACACCCTACACATATTACTAATGCTATCATCAAGGGAAATTTACCGATATGTTCATTTCACTGTAACACACACTATTTCATCAGTTACACACATCCTAGGCAATATACGTGAAACAGATGTATCCTAACATTAGTCAGTACATAAATAGCTGACATGTCGAAAAGGTATGTTTGCAGATCAAAGAGATCTTCATTTGAATATCTACAGTATTTTTGATGTGCCAAACTGCAATGTTATTTTTGCCATATTTAAAATTTCATGGGTGTTTTTTAATAATTTAGAATATTTAACAACGAGCTCTGCCCTCCATTACAAGACCATACCTTGTGTAAATGCATTACAGCAATAATGAAGAAAGCACACTGTGCCAGTGTAGTGGCTTTAAGGGGAAAAAAAAAAAACCAAACTAAAGAAAAAAAAAATCAAACTAACAAAACCCCCAAAACACTCCCCACCACCACAAAAAAAAAAAAAACCACCAAAAAACCAAAAACCACCAAAAAGCCCAAACCCACAAAACACTGAAGTCAGTAGGATACTATACAGGTTTTGAGTTGGAGCCTTTGTTGAATAATTTCCTCAAATACTCCAAAACATAAGATGAACCATTATCGTTAATTCTGGACTTGAGCTTTAATAAACAGGGTGTCACAGTGTCCTGTGACACAACTTTATCCTATTTCATGAAATGAATTGTATCACTATTAGAGAATGCTAACTGAAATAAGTACCTAAAGCATCCAACACACACACACAGTTGTATCTTCAGCATTAACTTAGCAATAGTTGGCACAAGATACGTTCTAGTCCTTGCTAAAAGGAAAAAACTGAAATGGGAAGCCAGATTATAACCTTACACATACTGAGAAGTGTTATGAAAAACAATTATTACAGGCAAATCCAGTGGCCACAACATTTCTCAAGACATCCAAAGTCAGCCCAAATTAATTTCTTCATTTACTTTCTCTAACTGTGATACATTTATCAGGTAACTCAAAAGAGTTAAAAACACTATGTAACATGAACCTACAGGGAAAGCACTTCATGCCATTTTCAAAAGACTACAGAATTAAACATCTATCAGTATGCAAACTACTTCTGAATTCATTTAGTAAGTAAAATAATTAATGCTTAGAGTACTGATGAATGACTCCGTACATACCAATGCCAGATTAAGACCACACGTAACATTCAAATGCTATTATGGCAAGTTTTGTGCTACGCAGCCAACTGGTGTAGAACAGAATGACCATTTTGACTCCTATTTGTTGCTATTGTTCCTATATCACAGCAATGCTCTTGTACAGTAAGTGGTCTAAACAAGGCTTATACCAGATTAAGAGCCAATCATCACCTTAAAAAAATTTTGAATGTACAGGTGGGATGTTACCATTAGATGACCCTGTGTGATTCAGAATTGCAAACTTAACAATACAGTTAATTCCTACCTTTAAGTTAGTATATATTTCAATAGTTATTTGCCTTTAAGTGACTTTTCTAATACATTAGATATCAGAAGTATTTTTATTGTGTTCTAAAACTATCTTCCCCTTCAATTTACTCCTCTCCCAAATTCAAAGATCTTTACCTGTATTAGCTAAAACACTTTTAATGGGATATTTTCCTCTCTAATTACAGCACACTAAAAATGAGGAACCATTGTTTTGGGACTTGGATGGTCATGGAAGGCTCTTTGTTCATTTGTTCATTTTCAATGAGCAGAAAGATTTGACTTAGACCTTTCTAGCAACTATTAGCTAAAAAGGTTGGCTGATTGACATTTTTTTATTCTTTCTGAGGTCTAGTGTTCTGATTAGCTTGTATTTACATAATAAAAATATCCATCTACCCTTTATGTAGTCACATATTTCTCAGCTTTTTATCTACCCAAATTGCTCTTATGGTAACTTCCCAGTGATGCTCAGACTATTTCAGTATTCCTGCTAAGATTCAGAACTTCCATTTTAACACTGCGAAGAGCTATTTAGCTTTGTAGTGGAAAAATGTGATCCAATAGTAAAGCAAATGTAAATAAAGCAAATTCTTTACATGTTCAGAATTTTAAAAAAGGAGGTTTCAAAGTAAACAGGGAAGGACGCTTCAATTTTACCTTTCTAAACAAGGTAGAAATGCTATGGAAAAAAGAGGACGACATCTAGATTTGAAAGAAATGTAGAGGGAATCAGTATACAAAAGAAGAACATAAAGCCTGGAGAGTTCCATATTCCCTGCAACTAATCATGCATTTATTGCAACAAGTCATTATGGTTTTAGACATAAATTGGATAAGCACGTAAGAACAAGCATGTAAAATACCGTGGATTAAAAAGCAGATGCACAGGCTCACATTACTTTTAAAAAGCCGTCTTTTCACAAGGAAAAGCTTTTTTTTAAAAAAATATAAGAAAATCAAACCCACCAGTGGAGGGAGGTAAAACAACAATTCAGAATAAATAGCATAATAATATGAAAAAGATCTCAGTTCCTAGACACAAGAAAGATACCTCTAAAATTATGCACTGCTTTATGAGAAGTAACTCAAGGTAAACAAAATGTGCCTAATACAGAAGGCTGCATTGTTTATAAAATTTGGGCAATTTCTGGTGTCCAGTTTTTTGCCTTTTGTTTTTTAATTTGAGCCTAAAGCTAGAGGTACAAAACTTACAAAACCGGTATATCACATTAAGTAGCTCTAGTAAAGTCTATACAGATGCAAAGAAAAAAAAAAAAATACAAACAGCCCATTTCCTTCAGAAGGGTCTCACACACAGTTTTTTCCATTGGTTGAAAATCCAGACAGAATGCAGAAGGAATTTAGATATTTTTGTTTTGGCTTTATTTTTTGCCAATTGGAGGTAACTTTCAGAAGATAAACACGCTACCTGAAGCTAAATGTGAAATGATAAATCTTTTAAGGGAACAAAAACTATAGGCAAAATGTAATAGGGTTCTAAGTATGCTTTTCTCCAAAAGATATACAAATACTAGTCACTGCTTGCAATTATGGTATGAAAATTATTTTGATTTTAAAGCACATAGTCACTTGAAATGGAAGACTCTGAGGTCAATTAATGTAAGAGTAAAACTTGAAAAGTTGCATGAAAGCTGAACAACAATCAAGAACAAAAGGCCTGCCACAAACGTACAGAACTATGTCAGAACATCAGTATTTTTTTAGGCAAATATTACTGTTTCCGTTAATTCTGCACTATCTTTCAAGTGTTTACAGAGCTGCACAGACATTTCAATTTTGCTTAGTCAATACTGAACTATGTAAAGCTTTTCCAACTGACAATAAAACTGCTGGAGTTTTTCTAAACAAGTTTCATTTTGGTTTTATTCTAAGTTATCAAGGGATATAATAATGGACCCTTTTACTCTATGAAATATCTGGCAATATACAAAGTCACACTTCCAGATTTAACAAAAAACACCCCAACACATACTCACTGCGGGGGGGGGGGGGGGGGGGGGGGGGGGGGGAAGAGTTGGGAATCTCTTTTAGAAAACATTGAACATTTAGATTATAGTTAGCAGTAAAAAAAGGATTATGCAATTGTTAAATAAACTATTGAACAATTTCTAACGGTTGATCTGATTAAAATTTGTTTTCCATAAGACACATTCTACAAGATGTATATGGATACTTCTTATTTTGAGAGTGGAAAAACAAATGTATAATTGAAATGTGACAATTATGTCTCCTAATAGAATATTTTAACAGAATAAAAAGGATGCAGAAATGAGGAAGTTAGTAGGTTAGGTAGTAACTAATAACAGTAATGAGGAAGTTAGTAAGTTAGTTCCAGTAAGTTTGCTTAATGAAATACTGTCATTTACAGAGTTTCATCATGAAACACCATGAAAAACCATCAAAATTATAAAATTACTTATGTTTTGCATGAGTGTATATATAGATAAATATTCCACAAGTAGAACACTACTTGTGGAACACCAAGTATGGCATATTATCATCACACTTGAAATGTTAATAGGTAATCACTTATAGTTACTTTATAGCTAGCTAGACCTTATATTCTGAATTATAGTAAAAGTCTTTACACATTAAAAAAAAATAATGTGTGTACTTAATATACGCTTCTACATCTCCATTCCTGTTCAAAGAAATTTTGATAAATTTATGAAATTTTGAACAAAATGCAGGAACCGAGCCTAAGACATGCCTTAATGAGTACATTAACCAAAAAAAAAAAAAAAAAAAATCTAAATCCTGCTGTTCTGAGCAAATCCACAAGGTATTGATCTCTTGTAGACAGTAATTCATTAAACAGCTGAGAAAAAAATAATAGAATTATAACAATTTATAATTTTCTTCAAGAAACTAAAATAAAATATTAATGTCATTTTTTTCCTCCGTCGTCAAAATGCAATGCCATTGAAAAATTCATCAGTGAGACACAGGGCTGGAAACAAAACCCAAGTCCTGAACATTTCACTTCAAACAGGGGTCTTTCAGAGATTTTTCAGCTGTAAAGTCCATGTCAGCATTACATAGCAAAGCACCTTTAATTGCCCTGAAGAAACGGGAACTAAAACTCTCTTCCCTCTTCACTTCAGTTTCCATCTTCATTCATTCACGGTACATCAAAGGGACTCAACGCAACCTGACACACAAGGACTATTCCCCTCAGTGATCCAGCAGGTGCTGAGGCCAGACAGAAAGCCTGTTTTCCACAGTCCTTTACCTTGTTTGATTGCTGGTTACTTTTGATCTGACACTGCCCTCACACTAGTAATGACTTCCCCCTCGCAGAACCCACCTCGCATCTGTCACCCAGAATAAAGGGTATCACACTGCGCCCTGACAAGGCCTATGGCCATGAGATGCGCTGCCAGCGAAAGGTTCCCCAGCTCCCACCATTTCCAATTCAGCTCCCTTTGTTCTGGTGGGTACCAGGGCCAGGGCACCAGTGACAACAGAAAGGATTATACACCAGCTGTGAAGCTGAGCCTTCATGAATTTATATCTTTTCATCTTGGCTTCATCGTCTCCTTAAATGCGGTGAACTTCATGGTGGTTACTGTGAAATACACATCCAACAAATGTTATGGAAAGTTTGTTTAAATCCTCTTTCCCCAGACAAGAAAAGCCAGTGAATGTCCTCTAGTTAAACTGAGAAGCACTTCTTTTTTCCCCAGCTATTATTATTAAAGTTTTCCAACTGATGTTATAGGAGGTCACTAAAGGCCAGCTGGCTGGTAGCACTGAAAGAGCAGAGAAAGTGAGAGGGGAAGGATATGATTTTTGTTTTATTGACAAAAACCATTTGAGAGTTAAATGAGTGAGTTCTTGATATCTATTTTTTCTTTTAAAGCACACTATTGTGTGCTTTTACGGCAGGTACAGAAAAGTAGAACAGGGTTTTAAATCAGTTCATGTTACTTGGAGAATATATAAAAAAAGCATAAAAACTACACACATAGTACTACACAAAATAAGATAAAATGGATTTTGTTTTAGCTTTTAGTTACAAGTATTTTAATGCTATTGTTTGAATTTCAGTGTGGCAACATATATTTGAAAGATGTAAAAGCTTTTTCAGTCCGGAAGTCCAGTTAAAGAACTGAAACTCACATCACAAAGGATACAATCTCACTTTCTCACTTCTCTGTAAACATAGATTTGCATAACATGGGTCAGAGTCTCCTCTTGAAGATTACACATTTGATACCCTAAATAAAAGGGTCGTGACTTCAACAGAATGTTGCATACTCGTATTTTAAAATAGGAACTGAGCACACTCGAAGTCTTTGGAAATAACTTTTTGAGGACCTACACATGAGTTTAGGAACCCAATTAAAACTTCTCAATTTCCAAAACTGAAATCAGATATTCTGAAGAGCTGTAGGTCTAATTAACACTTAAATGATTCAGAATCAGTACTTCTAGTCACTATTTAAATTTTACCTAAGTTCTGTTGAAAATTCAACTCATTTTCCAATTATTTCCACTTAATCAAACTCTAGAATCTAACTGTTGATGTTTGAAAAGCTGGAACAGTATCTGTCGAGGCCTGCTGAACTTCATGTGGCACGATAATCATGCACAGCAATAGTGAATCATAACCTGCTGAGATCCCCACATGCATCCTAGAATAATCCTGAAATGAAGTGAATGAATGCAGAGAAAATGAGGTCTCTGCTCAGCCCATTTCCATCAAGAAGCTCTAGGCCACTATATTAATATCAACATGATTTACTGAATACTGAAGTCCATCCTTGCAAGATCAGACAAAAAACATAACAGGTAAAGGAAGACATGACAACAGATGGATTTGTCAGACTTTGTGCAAGGCACTAATTGGGAATGCTAAAGCACTGCATTTAAGGAAGCTGGTTATCTTAAAAGTAAGACAGACAATGATACTCAGAGGTTTTAATACAACCATGGTTTCTTGACAAAACTCAGCATTTTCAAATAAAATAGTCACATTTTGCCTGACAATTTAGGCCTGTATGTCACTTTGTTGCAAATGGGGTTTTTTAAATGTAAAAAATGGGTTACTAGATGAACGTAATGGATACAAAATAATACAGGGAGGGCAAGTATACCAAATTGTGAGAAATAAACTGTAACAGATCTCTCTCTGATTTGAATTAAAATACAAAGCTACAGGCTTTAAAAGAAAATCATGAGCAGGACAAAAACATTTGCAAGGCCCAACGAAAAGAAAACAAAAAGTATCTGCAATACTTCTGGACTTATCGGAACAGAATACAACAAAATGCACATGAATCAAAGTGATGACATGTCTCTGCATATGGCAACCTATGTGAAATTTCAAACAGCCTAGAAGGCAAATACTTCAACTACTCTGGAATTAAAAAAAAATCTCGGACAATGGGAAAAAGAACAAAACCTAAGTATAGCAATCTTGAAAGCAATCTTGAAACTTTTCACAAACAGTTGAAACGTTCATTGAAATTATAACTTTAATGGGAATAGATGACCAACTCAAGAAGGAAAGACATGTTTTCCCTGTCAAACAACATAAAAGTGCACAGATTCTGCAGCCTGGACGTTGAGGTACATTTACAATGACTGAGCATAAAGCTGTATCAATACAGGATTTACTTCCGGCTAATCTTTACTTTAGACTAAATAGAAGCCTTCTGCAGGAGGTCAGCATAATGCCAAGTCTGACCCTGTCTTACATGTAAGCCAGGCCTGCACACTCAGTGCTGTTCTAATGCATGCACTCAATAGCAGCAGTGCATACGACATGTTTGCACCTGCTACTAACACTGCTGGGGGGGCAGGGGGGAGGGACCACCACCACCACCACCACCCCCCCACACACACCAGCTTGTCCTCTACAGATCAAATCCTAGTGAGTAACTGTTTTGTGCAAAGCGGAACAGATCCTACTGTCAGCTGAGTGCCCTGAACTCAGGGATTCTTGCTGGTAATGTCTCTTCCCTCTCGATAGAAGTCTTAACACCCTTGTTCTGATGAGAAACAGCAATCTTTTTGAAATTTTATTTTTTTGTACTGGGTGGAAGGAGGATGCCATTCTTAATGGCATCAGATTTAAAGCTAACCAAACTGACTTTGAACAAATTTGGTGTCAGTAAGTGCAAACTGAAAATAAATTGTGAAAGTATACCAGGCAAAGAGAAAAGTGCTCAACAGAAGCAATGATTGGGGGGGGGTAATCACTTCAGTCAACTTAAAAAGATCTCAATAACACTGAATAACAACAAGGTGAAAATTATGGGGTTGCATCATAATTGTAATCTACTACTTGAATTTGAGGAGGAATTAAGGTCTGCAAAGACAGAAGCCCTTTGCCTCCTTCAAACAGTTTGCAAGACAGAATAATTAAAAAAACAACAAAAGTCTTTGTGAGAGAAATAATAACCCTCAGTAAACATTTTTGATACAAACCACTTGCACTATATAGAAAAAGTGAGTTAGCTACTAAAAGAAGTCATCCTATTTGTATAACAACTAGATTACATTCAAAACCTCTGCAAAATCATTTAGCTTTCAGAGGAGAAATGGTAAAGAAAAAATGTAGATATACAAAAATATAGTTCTATAAAGAATAAAAAAAAAATCCCATACTTCATATAAAAGTTTACTTTTTTTTTAATTAAGGTCAGCATTTAATGCTGCTACTGTTAAATCAAAATTCTCAATCAACAAAAGAGAATTTTTCCTTTTATTTGAAGCTTTGGAATTCTGGTTTTGTTTGCTTGGCTGGGGAGCAGAGAGAGTTTTGAAAAAGATAAGAGACTCTAAAACCACTCCACAGTCCAACTTTTATTACAATAACAAATAAATAATTCCGCTGAAATATACAATAATGAGGTAGAGGAAAATTCCTCCTCTCTGCCCCCACCCCCTGTGGACTGAGCAGTACACAGTGGTCAGAAAAAACTCATCCATAATAACAGAAATAGAATACTGAGGCTGAATTGTCAGCCTCAATCTATCAGAAGAACTCACGCATTGACAATGACTCATGAGATTCACCAAATAATGTTGTGTGTTGGGCCTTTTAAAAAAAAAAAAAAACCACAACAAAACCACAATTTTGACATAGTAGAGTTCTTCACCCTATACAGATGCATACAATTTACTTCAACTAAGTAAATTTTAAAATAGCAAATCTCAACATTTTATAAATTGATACTGAAATTATTTACATAATATTAAGTTTCTGTTTAAAGGGAGGAAAACAAACAACAACATGAATATTGCATGACAAAATGCCTTCAATTCCAACAGTAATTCAAGGACTGTACAAATAGCAGCTACTGGGTACTGAGTAATTTAAAGCTTCACTATCTGTGTAATTCACATATAAGAAGTCTAAGAACTGATTTAGACACTCGCTGGCTCAAAAATTCATACAGAAATAGTATAAAAACTGATTGATAAAATTTTTAGTTTAGTTGATAAAAATCAGTGTTAATAGACTGGACTTCATCAAGACATAAAAGTACATGTAAATTAAGCTAAAAATTCCCAAAGTTATAAATGAGGTACTATCACTGAGTGGGTACCTGTCTACCAGCCAGTTCTTAGCCTTTACTCTACTTACCACATTTGTCTTTTTTAAAGACAGTTTTGTATAACTGAAATCCATTGGTAAATGCTCATAAATACATATGGTAGCATAGGATAAAATACAAAAATATCTGTGTCAATTTATACCTGCATTCTATACGGTATAAGTCTACCTATGGCAAAAACACTCCAGCTCAGCAGTGAATTAATTTTTCACATTGTGCTGTATAGCTGTCTGAGATTTCACTTTTCAAGATGAATCCAAAACTATTTTTCATAATGCCTATCAGCAGACTCAATGTTTCAAGATTAGATTCCCTCCCCCCCCCCTTTCATTTTTAGGAAACTATATGCCACAGAACATGTTCAAGAATGAATTTTCCCAAGCTAGTCTGATGCTCATAACCTACATCTTTTATTCCACACCCATACATTTCTTTAGTAATTTTTATTTGTTTGTTAGGGTTTTTTTAAAAGAAAAAAAAAAAGTTGGGTTTCGGGGAATTTGACCACCACTCCCCATTCTTTTCCACCAGAGAAAAGCCAGAACAGGCTGTAAGACTGGATATGTTTGGAGAGCAGTGTCAGTTATAAGATGACTGACCTATCCTCTGATTAGGCCTAGCCTCAACTTTAAGGGGATCCATGAAAAAAAGTAGGAATGAAGTCTAGAGCACCCCTTATAAAGTCTCTTTTCAATATCACAGGACATATGACTTCTGGGAAAGCAAGTGTAGTTTATTCATCTTGAGGACTTGACCAGCAAGGCTTTCCAGAACTCTTCTCATTCTTTTTAATACCCAGGCTATATTCTCTAATTGATCATCCAAAAAAAAAAACCCCCAAACCCCAAAAACAAACAAACAAAAAAACCCACCACCAAGCAACTTTATTCTTAATTTTTCCCAACACAAAAGCTTGCCATCTTAGCTAAAGCTGCCAAAAAAGAAGGAGTTTTATGGTACTGCACTGGTCTGTTCTTCAGCACATTCCCTCAACTAATTTTTGCTACAGGGATGGAAAGCCTCTCAGAGAAGAGTGGGACCTCTTTTTAAACTGTTGCATCCATTTCCTACATGAGAGAGAGTCAAGAGCCTCCCAGTTTCCTCATTTTTCCATGTTTGTCACATAAAACCAAGGAACAAAACACAGATAACAAAAAATAAACCAACAAAAAACCAACACAAAACCACAACTGCCTGCTTTCACTTGGTCCTACACTTACAGCAGCCCCTAGCATCTACAGGAAGAAATTTCAGGTAGCCTTACCAAATCTTTTCAGACCTTAAACAGAAAATGTTCATATTGTGCCACACCACATTGCTCTATATACATTTACCTAAGTAATCCATCTCAAAATGAAATATCTTTAACAGAGGCAGTATGTACAGGTAGAAAATACTAATGTTAGTTTCTTTTCAAACTTTAGAGGACAATAAAAGAACAAAAGCACTTCCTTTATACTGTGATAGCTTCCCCTGCTAACTGGTACAGAAAAACTGCATTTTAAGGAATCATAAGCAGACATTCATACAGATTTCTTACTTTCTTTGTGAAAAATGAGAACTTTTCTAAGCAAAGTATTTGCTCACACACATACTCTCTAGCCAGAAGGGAAATTTCTGTCCAAAATAATCAAGGAGGGAATGTTATATGCAACTGAAAACTTAAGGTCTTAAAACAGAAATTGTTGTGCTCTATTTATGTAGGTAATACAAACTGCACAGACAGCAATATTAAATGAATTGGCAGATCTTCAATAAGATTTGTTTTCAAAATCAACAACTGCTTTACAAAAAATGCTGATTTTGTGGTGTGTAAGAGACTAGTAATTACTCCCTACACTCATGAGCCTAACTTTTCTGCATGACAAGCTTAAATCAAGAAAGCCATAATCATGCCTTCTGAATACAACTACAAACAGGTTAACCAGTAATAACAGTAATAATTATGTCCTCTTTCCATGTAGTTCAGCAAAGAAAATAATTTGCAGTGCTCACCTTAAAAAAAAAAATCTAATTTCAACTTTTAGAAATTAGAGAAATTGAACATTACTTTTAAGATAGCCAAATTTGTCAGAAGCAAATATTCCTGGAGAATCAGACAGATGGAAGAGGATTGCACTCTCCTGTCATGAACCCTAACTATTGCAGAATTCAATTGTCCAAGTAAACACAGCCACAGCATACCAACGATTCCAGCAGGGCAGATTTGATACATAAAGAATGACATCATTAACAGAGCTACCAGATAAAAGGAACAATTTATTTTGGGCACAAAGTCTTAGGCCAAGGTATCTAAATCTTTGATCTGCCTGTTGGCTTTTATTATGCATTGAAATTTATCTTCTTTCAAACCAGGATTTCCTACAAATACCAGAAGTAGAAAGATATAAAGCATGTTTAATTCAAAAAGAATCTATTAAAATTTTTTTTTGAACTACTGGACAAAAATATTACATTTTTGCTTGCAAATCTTCTTTAAAAATACAAAACCAATAAGATTATAGAGTGAAATACTTAAATTCTTGTTCTTCAAATAACATGCTAAAATGGTGGAACATTTATATATATACACTGTACTACAAAGATTTCTGCATAGCTAATAGCATCTGAATGTAAACCAACTGCAATCAGAGAGATACTTTTCAGATCACAGATGTTTATACCACCACAAACAAGTTTTCAACTGTTTTAGTATACTTTTAGTATCTTTAATATGCTTTAGTACTTCTATCACCTTGTTCATCTTCAAACTTAAAAGCCAGTACTAAATGACAAGTAGAAATTGTTCTGCAGACACAAAAATATCAACACCTTATGAATCATGAAATTAGCGTCACATGATACCACTTTTTATGCATTCCTAAGTAAATAGCTCAAAATTGAGAAAAATGGTCAAAATAGATATCCAGATTTAGTTATTTCTTGTTATAACACTTAAAATGTACTTGGATTTTTCCTTAAAAATAGTTTGAGAACTATTTTGTTCTCAGTAGTTTGTAGTTTGAGAACAAGAGTTTAAAGTATTTGTTTCAATCTTCTACTTGTGTCTAATTTGACATAGAAACTGTACCATCATCATCTTCATAGGATCAGAGCAAATTACTAGCAAATCCCAAGTTAGCTGTCTAGTTTCAGCCGGGATAGTTCATTTTCTTCCTAGTAGCTGGTATAGTGCTGTGTTTTGGATTTAGGATGAGAATAATCCTGATAACACACTGATGTTTCAGTTGTTGCTAAGCAATGTTGACACTAGTCAAGGACTTTTCAGCTTCCCATGCTCTGCCAGGTGCACAAGAAGCTGGGAGGGGGCACAGCCAGGACAGCTGACCCCAACTGCCCAAAGGGCTATTCCATACCATATGATGTCATGCTCAGCATATACAGCTGGGGAAGAAGAAGGAAGGGGGGGACGTTCGGAGTGATGGCGTTTGTCTTCCCAAGTAACCATTACGTGTGATGGAGCCCTGCTTTCCTGGAGATGGCTGAACACCTGCCTGCCCATGGGAAGTAGTGAAAGAATTCCTTGTTTTGCTTTGCTTGCGTGTGTGGCTCTTGCTTTATTATTTTATTTCCATTATTAAACTGTTCTTATCTCAACCCACGAGTCTTCTTACTTTGGGCTCTTCAGATTCCCTCTCCCATCCCACTGGGTGGGGAGGGAAGGGGAAGGGAGCAGCTGTGTGGCGCTTAGTTGCCAACTGGGACTAAACCACGACATTAGCGTAAAAATTTAAAAATTTAATATAGCAAGTTTTTGCATTACTTCACCCAAGTTTTATTTTAGGGAAGTAAAGTGTAGATTCACAGATATATTAGACCTATTCCAACAGTCCAAGATACCACTGATTGAATGGCTACTTCCATGTAAAAGCAGCAGCAAGAAAAGAATGTTCTTTGTTTTCAGTTTGTACAACAGCATAAGTATCAAAGTAGCATCATTCAAGTTTAAAATCCACTGTCCAGATTTCTTTTCTTCCAGCAAGAAAAAAATCAACCACTTAATCTCTACAGCCACTGGAGTTCCACAAGTTTCACATAATTTCACTGAGGACTAGTACCACAACTGAAAAAACAAAAGGTCAGCTGTAGCAACCCTTCCGTAATAGTTTATTTGCAATACTCTTCCCAAGTGAGATAAAATTTCTATTGTAGAAAAAAAAACAAAAGGCAAAGAACATCTACAAGATGTACATACTGTAAACAATTTTAGCTCAAATGCATACTATTTCTATCTCATTAAATGCACTGCAATACTCATTTGTTACTGAAAAAGTTTGTTGCAAATACTTCAAAATCTGGAGAAATTATCATCTCTGAGCAACAGGAACAGTACAGTGCTTTTCAGACTGTACAGTGCTAAGAGACATTTAAAAAAAAATACATTAGCACAAGAATGACTTCTCTAGGAAGACGACATTTTCTAAGATACTCTCAGATGTAATGGGAAGTACTAAAACCGGAAGAAAATGATAGTATGTACAGCTGTTCTGAAATATATAAAATACAAATTTCTGAAGTATCCACCATTAAGGTATTTTCAAAAATGCCTAGACCCACAGAAATTCTCAACCACTATTTCATTCTAGAAATTCATGTTTTCATGAAACAACTGTATTTTAAACAGATGTACGTAGTATGTGTTGAAATCATCCAATTTCAAGAATACAATCACAAACCTCTTACTCATGTTAGACAGTATAGGTATTCTCTATATACTTAAGTAGTCCTTAGTATTTTCAAGAGGCTTCACAAGAATAACAGCTATCATCCCCCCCCCAAAAAAAATCAGACAACTTCACTGCAACCCAAAACTTTAATTTTCACTATTTTAAATAGTTAATCAAACAAAGCACTAAAAAGTATTACAACAATTTTACAGAAAACTACAAAACTGCTTTTATAATAGTCTCTTTTAAAAACTATAAAATGTCTCCAAACATGAACAGATTTGGAAATACAATAAAAGAGAACTGCACAGATGCAAAGAGTTGCAAGCAAAGTTGACATTCTGTGCAAAGAAACACCTCCTTTGTAAGAACTACATTCTTGTTACAAAGCCTGACTTGAAGTAAACTGGCTAACTCTACCTCTGGTGCAAAATCACAGAGCATCAGAAGTGTAACATCTCCAAACGCACAAGGCCTAGAAACAAATCTTTTGGGCATGTGACATTTGAGTTAATAAGGGACACAATAGCAGAGGCACAGCTACACCTTTAACAGTAACATTGTGACTGTGCGATCATCGCTGTAAAAATGCAATCCTTGGAAGTAGTCAGAGGAAGTCTTCTGGAAAACTGCAGCTGCCTTTGCACGCTCACTCACATCAAAGCAGGCCCATTGGCTTACATTTAACAAAAACAGTACTTTTTTCTTTTGGGAGGGAGGAAAATACTTTGTGAGAACCTCACTATTATTTTTATTTTTTTTTTAGTATGGGGAAGTTCTCAGGATTCATAGTATTTTTTAATGGAAGAGTAAAACTATCTTAACAGTTCGCAGCTGCCCACTCCTGCTTACCCTCAAGCATGCTCCTTGCCCTTACATCAGCCATGCTGCTTACCTATTACCTTCTCAAGTTCAGCTTATCAACCCAGCAGAAAACTAGTAATTTTTAATGCCCCCCACTCCACAGCTTGAGATCATCCAGGTCAGAACAGTGGAGACAGCACATGGGAAGAAAGTGGCAGCACACAGTGGAACCGATTCCTTGCAACAAACCCCGTTTTGCAGAACTTAGCCATAGCTTGTGATTGCTTTTCACAAATGGCATACAAGCAGCTAGTGAGCTTACAGATACTCATCTATCCTACACAGCATTCATCTCTTCAGAGCTGGAATATCAAGTTATGCAGGCTAGCTAGCCTTTTTTTTTTTTTTTAAAGTCCTTACCAGTAAGGCAATTTCATTTCAGAGCATTTATTTGCATGTGTTTGTTTCATTATCAATTAACCACTCTGAAGCCTAAAAGAAACAAACTTACTCGTTTCTTGTATAGATTAGCCCTCCAAATACCAATGCTGTCCTCCAACGTTTAAGTACTAGTTACATAATGTTAACAGTAGAAACCATTTTTTGTTCACCCTTCAAAATATTATTACTGTTTTCCATTTCAGCTTAAGCACAGCTCACATTCTCTCTATGTTTAAGCAGAAAAATATTAAAAAAGAAATACTTCATTCACATCTCATCTTTTTCACCATAATTTTGTAACCTAGATTTTTTCTAATTTACATTTTCATAGTTTATACAGAAAATACTCTTAAACCAGTCTTATAATTTTACCAAACTGGCAGGAGATGGAACAGCAGCACAATCTTTTCCACTGTTGTGGGTTAACCCCAGTAAGCAGCCCAGCCCCACACAGACACTCGCTCACTGCCCCCAGTGGGATGGGGAAGAGAATCAGAAGGGTAGAAGTGAGAGAACTTGTGGGTTGAGATAAAGACAGTTTAATAGGTAAAGCAAAAGCTGTGCATGCAAGCAAAGAAAAACAAGGCATTCATTCACTCCTTCCCATCAGCAGGCAGCTGTTCAGCCATCTCCTGGAAAGTAGGACTTCATCACACTAATGGTTACTTGGAAAGACAAACTTCATAACTCTGAACGTCCCCCCTTCTTCTTTCTTCCCCCCGTTTTATTGCTTGGCATGATGCTGTGTGGTGTAGGATATTCCTTTGGTCAGTTGGGGTCAGCTGTTCCAGCTGTGTCCCATCCCAACTTCTTGTGCACCCCCAGCCTGCTCTCTGGTGGGGTGGTGTGAGAAGCAGAGAAGGCCTTCCTCAGTTACCAACACTGTTTTGGTCACAAATCCAAAACCTAGCACCATATGAGCTACCATGAAGAAATTTAACTCTATCCCAGCCAAAACCAGTACACTCAAAATCATTCCTATGGTCAGTTTAGTATGCACTCGTGCGTTTGTGTCCCGGACAGACATATATCTATAACCCTCAAACCCCAAAAAACTTAGGATGTTTAAACGTAATTTCATATTTTTAGAAAATAATTTTTGTATAACGACAGAGGAAGGTACAAACCCCACATTGACAAAAAAACCATTTGGATGCAATGGAGCAAGGAGACCAGAAGACAGTCACAAGTTGGCGTCTGAAGACCATACCAGCAAGACAATCTTTCGGAAAGCTTCAGACGCAACAGAACTTTCAAATGGTTAATATGGGAAAGATTAAAAAATAAAAAGTTAAGATACAAAACAGAAGAAAGGAGGAACACTAAGTTAAGGACTCTGGGAAAAATACTGAGGCAAAGCTGCACATTGCTCTGAAAGGCAGAAGAGGATGTTCAAGATTAGCTACAGTAAGTACAATGGTACCTGCCTAGAGCCTGGACAGAGTTTCTTAAGCATTAGCATTCTGGATAAAAAGAACAATGACAGTAGAAAGACCATAGCAAATTCTACAGTAAATAAGGCCGGAATTTCTAGGATGATGAAAGCACGTAAAACGTGGAACACCAAAACCAGGTTTAGATACGGATGACATTTACAATGAAAAGCCTTCAGGTAAGTGTAAATCAAAAAATTTATGCATCTGGGGCACTGATATTGCAGTTCAAAAGTTACAATTTAACCTTGACTCAAAAAAGACAGTATTTAGGATACTTTGACGAGTTCATTCTCCATGCCCACTCAATTTGCCCTGTAATGCATGTGCCAACAATGTAATATTTTGCTGTACGCAACTACTTGGAAGAGCATCCCAAGATATCCATGAGAGAACATGAATATATTTGTTCTCAGATACTGGCCACTATAGCAGCATGAGAAGAGGGAATGTAGACATTTGTGGAACTTACTTCCATTACACCTAACTGCATACAAGGTTTGATCTCTCATACTTAAAACTTTAAGCTCTGCAAAGTTACAGTCAAGTTCTTTGAGAAACAAAGTGTTTTCATCCAGCCTCAGAGATCTGACAAGTTCATTTTTCTAGCTTCACAGAGATAAAAAGTTCAACTGGAATTTGCTGGAACAGATGATATAAACAAAGATGCTTGTCTGTCATACATTATTTTTACATAATCTTGTCTTTGTCCTACACAAATAAAAGCGTATTTGTATTACCTTGATGAATGCAAATTACCACCATTTTAAAATAATGATACTGACAGTTTTCAGGATTTGCTTCACAGCATCATACTTGCAACCTCTTTCAGTAAGAAGCATCACAGCCCACTGGGAGCAATATTATCAGTTTTGATTTATTGCTATCTTAAGTGAATGGCTGAAGATTTTTATCAAGTACAACATGGGTCAAGATACTGACTTAACAAATGAAGAACTACAAGTGATTCATCTGGAGTTTGCGAGCGGCCTCTTTGCCGCAGAATATCACTAGATTAAAAAAAAACCCACACAAAAAACAACCCATCCCCCCAAAAAAAAACTACAGAAATCAAAGATTTTTGTTACAACTGAATTTAGGTGACTTTATTATCTAGCAGCACACATTCTATTAAAACATATGTTAGTGGAAAGATTTTTCACTATAGTATCATGGCATTCTGTTCTTCACTAAAGTAGTGCAATAATACTTGGACATTGACCCAAATGGCAATTAAATATGAATATTTCAAACAATCAAAAAGGCTCCATATCCAGCTACAAATCCCTGGTCACCAAGTTTTTAAAATAGATTAAAAGCTCAAATAACTTGTTCAACAACAACAGCAGCCAAAAAAAAAATCCCACCAAAAAAACCCCAAAACAAAACCACAAAAAACCCAAACAAGTGCCTACACTTTAATTAAGCTAAAGATCTATTATGTCCATTAAAATTTATTTAAATCTACCCTACATAATCAAACTTAAACATTTTGCTTAGTTCAGTAACAATTTATCATTTCAGTAAGCAGATTGAAGCATAAATTTTATAAGAAAATTTATTAATTACTGGAATCCAGAGGAAAAAAATATATAATTTCACTGCATACATCTTTTTCAGTATAGCAGTTACATATTATTACAGGTTTTATAGCTTCAGTAAAAGCTTCTTTTGAAGGCAATGTGCTATTGCAACTTTCTATTAATTTGCTTTTACTTACATTCATTCTTTTTACATAAAATACTAACAGGTCAAATTAGACAAAACACAACAGTAAAGAAATTGTATGGGCATCTTCTGAGCTAATTACATTTTACTTTCTTACTTACATCTACTTACTGCTAATTACATTTTAACTTTCTATTTGCAGTTTGACAGAGCGCTTAATAGAAACAAAACATTACATGTTCTAGAAATACAGAAATACCCTATAATACTGCCATTGCCTTCAGTGTGTATTACAATATACAATGGCTCTTTCAATAACTATACAGAAAGCATAAAAATTGAGTTATATTTAAAACTCCCACTTTGCTGCAATTTGCTTGTAGGTTGTTTTCAGGTTTTCCACATTACCTCCATCCATTTGGATTTTTAGTACCTGAATCTTCAATATTGAGAATATTATTCATTACAGTACTTTGTAGGTTTGGTGTACAAGTTCGCTAACATGCCAGTCATTAATGTGCAGGCATGAGCAGACATCACTTGAATGTATAAATAAACATATTTAACCTGTTCTAAAATTGTATGCAAAATATATCAACTGCAAGCGTCAAATGAATAATCATCTTATTATGTTGACCAAAAAGTAGAAAAGAGTTCTGCATCAGCCACTTTTCCACCCCTATTTTATTCCATCCCTCAGTTCTTTGTCATTATGTTAATTTACAGTGTATCTACTACACATTTTTATACATAAAATATTCATAAGTGGTATCAAATTACAGCCTAAAGAATTATTGTAAGTGCTATAACACCTAATTTTATATAAATATTAAAATTGAAAGTTTTTTAAACTGTAGAGTAGGTGGAGCCATTAATCAAACCACATGTAACCTAACAAGAGCCCAAAAACATAATTAATGCAACAATATATTACAACTGCAGTTCTTTGTTGCTTTTAAAACGTAAATATACACACACACACTGTACATGACAAGTCAACTCACAACATCGAATAGTTGGTTAAAGAGCTCAATTAATGCAGTACTTGTTTAAAAAAGAAAAAAGCACAGAGTAGTGAAACCATATAGCTGACCTTATTATTAAGCCATCGTATTTACATGCACAGTCAAGCATTTGAAAGGGGTATACAACTAGCTTTACAAGAAAATTAGTCTGTACATTTTGTTTCTGCATAGTATATAGTATAAAGAAGCTGCACTAGCATTTATAAAGAGGCTGAACTCGGGAAATTGGCAATGGGACATAGAGCCATTCACTTCTACCAGTGGCCCAGGTCTGTGGTAACTGAAGTTAAATCATTTGACAGATGGTCGGTAGTTTTTATGAAATAAGCTGGTGCTTTCAGTCCAGTTCCTGGTGCTTTTGTGATGTGGATATCTATCCACTATCACAAATGGGTACTCCCGTTGGCAGCCACAGTAACGATTGAGTGAGCATGGAGACTGAACAAGCCTCTTAACCCTTGCTAGAGGTCTCTCTCTAGGTCAGGGTTTGCAGCACTTTGGTGGGGCAGTGGGGTGAAGCTTGCACTGCTGCTGCTGCTCACGCTGTACCTGTTTAGTGGACAAAAAGAGGACTTCAGTTTCCAATGCTGTCAGTCTGAAGAGTTTCACAAACACTGAATTAATGTTAAAATTGAATTTTCTTTCACCTGCTTAAATACAAAGTTTCCCCATTGAAGACAAATATTCGGAGGGGGGAGGACGGGGGATAGAAATCATACAAAAAGACGAAAGCATTACCAAAGGCTAAAAATAAACAAGAAAAAACCCACAAAAACCCACACCCTGCAACTCTTGAGTAAAATCTCCTCCTGCAGAGATAAGACGTCTTTTGAACAATACAACTTAGAAAAATATTTTCAATATAACTTAAGGTACTGCATTTAAAACCCAAAATGTGGTGTTAAGCATTAAGCTGAAAATTATTACTTTAAGGGGCTCCTAATTCATCTGACACCAAGGACTTAACCACAATTAGTTTGCCCCCCGACACATACCCTTGAAATATAACTGAAGAGCGAGACACTTGAATTACTTTTGTTTTACACTATTAAAAAATAAAATTAATGTAGTAAATAAGAAAATCCACACTCTTAGACAAGGGTGCACATAAAATAATTTGCTTCAAAAAGCAAAGTTTCCTGTGTTGTATGCCTAAATGCACAACCCCAGAAGACACATTCTTTGCCTTAAGAAGCCACAACTGCGAAACTGCATTGCAGAAGGTGGTATAATCTAGGAATAAGTAAAATGCAAATCAAGGAACAATAGTTGGTTTTCTCCAAGGTTTCGCTCAGGATCTCCAGCAGCGGTTAGTTTCAACTCATTCACTTTATACTCAGTATATCTAGTATAGAACATAGAATAGTTTGGGTTGGAAGGGACCTTTAAAGGTCATCTAGTCCAACCCCCCTGCCATGAGCAGGGACATCTTCAATTAGATCAGGTTGTTCAGAGTTCTGTCCAACCCGACCTTGAATGTTTCCAGGGATGAGGCATCTACCACCTCTCTAGGCAACCTGTTCCAAGATATATACATTTCCACCATACGCTCTTCAAACTCATTCTATTTTAAAAGAACACAAAATATCCTACAAAGTCCCAAAATTCTATCAGTTTTCTCCTTCCTCTTTGCTAATATTTAATGAACTACACAAAGCAAACCTCTTCAAATGCTTCAGTAAGAATACACATAACTACACTGCAAGAGTCAAATGCTATTTAGTTGAGTAAGCTTTGTTATACTAACATTCTGAAGACATTTAAGAACTACTTAGACAGCAATCCTGGCAGCTGAACCAAAGAGAAAACAGGATCTGTGGAACCAGCACAATATTCAGAAGTTATCTGCTGTGTATCGGTAATTCACTACAGCAAGGACTGAAAGACCTGTTACCACGAGAAAGTCAATACCGCCACCTAAGGGTGACCACAGCGTATTATCTTTATTGCCAGAGTATTTACAGAAACATTTATATAGAAAAGAAAAGTCTGACACCTGCATAGTGGTTCAAATGCCTTTACAGCAAATACATATTTATGCACGAGCACACATTATTCACTTTTTTCTTCTATTAACATCAAATTTGGCATGAATGTCTTACCGTAACTGTATTACAGAAGCTTCCCAAATCAAAATGCAACAGTTCTAAACAAACAAACAAAAAAACCCCCGAAAATTATCAAACTCTGAGAAATAAGGTTGTATCCATTAGATTTCTGAAGAAATGATCAAACCATTTTATTTTGTTGTAAAAATGAACAAAGTGAATGTTTCAGAAGAAAAGCTTATTGAAAGGCTAACTTTCTGATGCGGCTTTTAATACTGAACAGACATCTCAAAACAGTTCTCATGAAAGCATGTTTTCCTGTATCTCAGCTTAGTTTCAGTATAGTTACTCAATGCATTTTTAAAGCACTGAACATTCTTTTTACAGTACATTAGTAGTTTTTGATGCATACATAACATGTTTGACAAACTAAAATACAAGAGGGACTTTATCATTACTAGAGAACACTACCAACAATGTAATCTGTAAGGAGTCTTTCCTTTACAAAGCTCTAATTTAATACTTGACAGAAGATGAATCATCATTGTCCAAAGCTATGATATACAGTAAAGAAATCAATCTCAGTATTGGCATCATCCTTAATATGCATGCATTTAGCAAGTAAGTAGTCCTATGTGCACTCTGTGTCTACAAAGAAAACCAGCAACACTCTCCTGGAAACATGAGGTTTTAATTAAAAAAAAAAAAAATAGAAGGGGAAAAGTCTGGAACAACTATAGCTCTCTTCAAAACCTCAAAACAATGAAATAAGCTAGTTAGAAAGTATTTTGAGAAAGTATTCACAAAGAAGCATAGGAAAACAATCCTTTTTCTGAAATTTCTCCAAGTGGAAGAACAGTTGTAAGTAATTATATGTAAAAATTGAAATAGTATATGGAACGGGGGGGGGGGGGTAGGGCAGGGAAATCACACTCTGGGAATATTTTTCCCCAAAAGTCTCCTTCATTTACTTGTTACCAGTGAAAAAGTTATTTCTATATATTCTAAACTTCAGTAGTTCACATGATCAGATGATGCGCAGTTCATTCGCCTCATAATACTGACTTTTCTCCTCAAACAATTTGCCTGGACTAAACTCAAAGCAAAGTACTCCTCTCCACGTTTGCCCTGTGTCATGCACAAAGGCCTTTGGGCACACTACTGAAATAAGGGGTTTGTAGCTGACATGTATGAAGAAGAAGAAAGAGAACTGCTTTCCAAAGTCAAGGCCGGGGGGGAATATCAGTAAAACACATAAGGGTAAATAAATCAGAATACACTATGCTGTGATTATTCAGAAAACATGAAAATTAAGTTTATTTTGTCCTATAGATTTTTATAATAGGTTGATTCCAGTCAATGCTTTAAAAGGGTATGTTAAGAATGTAATTATATGACATTAAACCGAAATGTTTGTTTTAGTCTATCTTAATTCTTTTTTTACTGAAACTAAAAAAGTGTATTATTCACGTATCTTAAGCATTATAGCTTCTATGAGACGTACCATCACTGTCAACATGAATTTCTACTCTGTATTATCTGCTACAAACTGCAAAGGTGGGCAGAACCCTAGCAGAATACTCATCTTTAAAATCACCATTAAGTAATTATATGTAAAATATTTACTATAGAAGTGTTCTCACACATCGAGTGTGGAAAAAACGATTATCAAACACAATGGCAACTGGGCCAAAACTTGGTTATCTTGAAATGTCCTCCACTCACAGTAGACACTGTTCCTGGACAGAGTTAAAAGAAAAACAACTAGAAACGTGAACTAGAAACATGGTCAAGTTAGACTATAACCATCTTAATGAACGTATCTGGGAACCATCAGACAAACAATTTATCTTTAAGCCACCTACTTCACAAGATCATTTTATTGGAAAGGGAGAAATGCTCCCAGCATTCCAACTGTAGTAGCTTAGTTGAAGTATTATTTCCCATCTACCCCTAAACAAGCTTGAAAAAGCGAAAAGAGAGGAAGGGAAGAAAGCATAAAGATAGGAATTATGTCATCCTGTTATAGTATCTAAAACTCCATCTTCCTTCATCTTTAGAAGCTCCTTCTCCTCATCCACATCTAATTCACCATGAACACACACATGCTTGGTGGAATAGGGAGGTACAAATCTATAACTCCCACCTGCTAAGTTTCAGCAACCACTGTATTATAATTTTAGCCACTAAATCACTCAGTTAAAGAAAGGCAATGAAAAAGAAATCAGTGTGTAAAATCAATGTAGTTAAGCAGAGAAGGTTTTTCCCAGCTCTAAAATGGAGCTCCAAATCTAGGTCTATTCTATTCATAATGAGGAAATGGAGAGTTTACACACTGATTGTACAAAATTGCTTCTGGGGGCAATCCTTCCCTTTGGGTGCACTGTATTCACAAACTTATTCTGCATCTCTCTATGAAGTCACAAAACCTTTAAAACCTTTTAGGGCTCCATTCTTCTAGGGAAGGCTGCAATGAAAAGTGTTAATTTTCCTTGACAATTCAGGTTAAGTACAGCCCCACTCCATGTCTGAGTACTGCATGTTAGTGTGGAGCAGTTCTCTGATTTTTCAGCTGAAGCTATGTACTGGCAATCTGGGGTGGAAGGACAAAAAAGGAGTTGGTAGAAAGTTAACAGTGAAATTAACCAATTCATCTTCCACCAGCTTCATTCACATTCAATGTTCATATGAGGCAAACATGAAAGTTACACTCATAGCATTCAATTCCAGCCATGACCATAAAATAAGAAGTCCAACTAAACTCAACCAAGAAACCAGGAAATATCCTAGTTTTGTCTGGACAGAGTTATAATCTGTTCTTCCATTTACACTGAACTTCTGTTAGATGGTTTGACTGTATCAGACTGCCTGGGGACAGATAAGGAAAGACAGCTCAACATACTGGCATACTTCATAAGTCCTGCAATTTTATATTTTTTTTTTCACTAGGTTCCCAATTTGGCCAGCATGCTTCAGAAAAGAGGCTTTGCATACAATTACTCTTCCATGCAAAGGACAGAGGAAAAATAAACATATTTTGAGGAGATACAAATCATAAGCAGTTATGCAAACCACCACCTTGTGTTGTTAAGTTAGCCTTGCAATGTTAACTTTTTCCTCACACATCCTTTGCACTCGTTCATTATTTGCAGCTTTCACTTATTACCATGACATAATCAGCATTTCAAAGAAAGGAAAGGGTTTATTTTTCTGTGAAATGTCTAGTATATTAAACAATCAGAACATAAATTCTTCTTTCTGTTTCTGCTCAGCAGTCTGATAATGGAGTTACTTAGCAACAGATGAAGCAACTGAACTGTGTTGCCTGATCCACATTTCACTTTAAAGTAACACAAAGGCATTATTTAGCTGCTGGTTGCCTCTGTATAGATGTATTTTTGAAGTATAAAATCCATTAGACTGAGACAAGCCTACATGAAAACCCAGCCATCATGTACCATCTATAATGGACTACACATTTTGAAATTAATAGAAATTGCCTGTAAGAGTCACATGATTGAGCACCTCTGAAAAAGGAAGAAACAAGAAAATAAAAAACAAAACACAGTCTCAATTTACAGTATTTGCACGGAAGCTACAGAAGCTGTTTAAAAAAGGGCAGGGGGCAGGAGTCTTCTTCCTATAGCAGACTGACAATCTATGAACTCCAAATACACAAACCAAGCCCTTGTATGTCAAGTACACTTTTCTTGCCACAGAATATTTTGATTTCAGAGAATGAATACTTACTTATTTCAAAAACCACACACACACACTTCCCCCAAACCACCTGCTTCACCAAAACAGTAGGAAGTAAGATGTGCCACAGCAAATATTAACAGTGGTTGTATTTTAGAAAGCAGTCTTAAAAACAAAAGTTACCCACAGAATTTGACATATCAAACAGTGGATTATCATTTGTCACCAACTATTACTCCATTTTAAGCTAACACTGCAGCATTAAACAATTCCTACCTTTTTTTATTTATTTTGGAAGGTGAAAATTTTTATTTTACAACTGCGTGAGAACTTCTTACAAGTTGTTTTGGTTCATCACATAAAATTACACTTCCAGCAAGATTTGAAAGTCTCTTGCCCATAGCAAGGGGAAAGCACATCAGTTTCTGTAGCTTTGTCATCTAGTGGAATCATTCAAGTGTTATTTTATTCTAAAGATTCAACACCCTGGAGTTCATAATAGCTTTATGACTTATTTCATGTTTACATTTCTAGAAACCAAGACTTAAGGAGCTGAATTTGGACTTTACAAAGCTAAACCAACTTTGCCACAAGTTTATTTTTTCCTGAAAAATAAAGATTGGGCAGCAGCTTTAAATAAAATTAGACATTAAAAAAAATACATTCATGAAAAATTGTGCAAACAGTTAGTTTTGATAAGTCACTTGACAAATCTTCAGAAGTGATGAAATAATTAAAAGAAGTTTACATTTGAGAGTACATGTTTTTGTCTTATTTCCAATTAAAAATTAATGTCACATTTCCAGTAATGAAGGCGACCAAATAAAGTGCAAGTGAAGAACATCCTTCCTGATTATCTTAAAAACAAGAAGATAATTCCTATGTCCCATTTCAACTGAGAACTTAGATGACATTTCAGATAATAAAACCACAGAACTTTTAAGTACTAACAATTGTAATGTTAACTTCTTAGGTTACATTTCAGACTATAAAGAGAATTAAAACTTCAATGGCAATAAGACGTATCTATAATGAAGGCCAAATAAACACACCCATATTTTCCAATGATCATGCACTTTGTAGCATACAATAATCTTCAAGTACAATTAAGTAATCTTTCATGTACAATTATGCAAAACTTGAATATGCACAACAAGTTTTTCCTCTTTCATTCAAGGATAAGTAATACTTTGAAATTCCCTACCTTTCTCCAGTTAATTTTTGCAGGAGTATGCTTTCCTTCCAGGTTTCTCAGAACTTTCATTTCTGTTTTTCTGGTTTTTTGGTTTTTTTTTTTTTTGTTTTTTTTTTTTTTTTAATTAAAATATCTTCCATGTATTAAGATAAATATTACAAGGACTAATTTTGACAGCACTCAAGATTTTGTTTTGATAAGGGAGGAGGGCACACACCCTTTTTTCTGCATTTGAACTATTCTGAGATCTCAGTTTTGGCTATTATCTCCTATTTCTCAACTTCCTACAATTCTGATCAAAACCAATAAATGTTTGTTTGGGTTTTTTTTAAACAGAAACCATTCTCAAACGAACCATCTTATGCATTACTATCTGTTTGTCTACTTGAAGCCAAGTATCAAATGATTTTGAGTACAAGGTATGCTGTTTTCTTACAAACGCAATTTATTTGTTCCAGTCCAGCAGTTTTCAAACTAAAGGTTATAACCCTGACATTAGCTGATAGTTAAGAATTCAACTGCAAGCAATTTTTTCTACTTACTTGCAAGAAAAATAAAATAAAAAAAAAAGCCAGCACTCTACTATACCATTTAGTAGATACCAGCTTTCAACATTAGAAACCATCATTTCAGAGACTGCTTATAATTAGGACATAAGATAGTTTTATTAGTCCTCAACAACTTCATTCTACTAGTACAGGCACACTACTCTACTGCATCCTGATGAGAAAGTGACATACTTCAAGAGAAGATTATTAGAGTGTATTATTTGTAGTCAAGAACCCAACCTCCAAAAATCTTTTAGTTTAGGTAAGTTTGCACTTTTTACCGTAGAAAAACATACTGGTATAAACAAAAGAAACATTCCATATGGACTAAGTATTTTCCTACACAAATCAGGCATCTCCTGGAATGTCATGTCAAAACCAAAAGTTAATATGTACCTGGAATAGCATTAGCTTAACTTGTACTTTGAGTCATCTTCTGAGCCATCTCTGTAGAACCTACTTTTCACAGCTAGAGAACATTTTTAAGCAATTCACCGCAAAAAAGCATCTATTCAGAAGAAAGTTTTAAACAGACACAAAGCAAGAGAAAGATTTGACAATGAAAACGCTGTGGGGGGGAAAAAAATAACGACATGTACTTACTAATTTGTTTTCTTGCATGTATATTCTTTGCAACTTCAGACAGCCTTTAGCTATAATGATCATTCCTTCATCCGAGATCTTGTAACATTGCCCAAAATGAATGTCTTTCAATTCTCTGCATTTTGAACCTAGCTGCAATTAATGAAATCAAAGCAAGTATTTAAAAATAAAGGAAAAAGACCAAAAGGATTTGACTGAACTGGAGAGTTGGGAGTTAAGATTTCTTTCTCCTTCTCAACCCCCCTTTAAAAATTATCTTTCTTTACAGGTTTTGTAAGTACTACACACAAACAAGAAAGATTATAACTACATACATGACAAAATTAAGTTGCTAACCACAGTCAACAAAATGGAGCTCAAAGCAGCACATAAGAACTAACTTATTTATTGTATATATATATATATAAGTAGCTAACAACGCCTGTACCATTGACAGCGTATTTGATTTAACATAACTACTTCACAGCTTACCCTAAGTGCTCCTCTAATACAAGAGAGACAGTTGATGAAACCTTCCTGCATGCCTAACAAATTAAGATCTCAGTCACCTTCAGCTTTTATGATGCAAAAAAGAGTTACTTAAATACTGATTCCAAATAGCAACTAAGCTGAGGAAAACTCAATCAGCCAGAGGTGAAGTACAGGATGTCAAACTGGAGACTTCATTACAAAAGGGATCATTTAATCCCTGGATTAAAAAAAAAAAAAAGTACGTACAGTCCCTAGAGAACAATTGGCAATTGGCAAGAAGGGTACCTTTTTCCATGTCCCTTTTTGCACTTAGTAAGAAGTTGAAAGATACTAAATTTACAAAAGAAATTTGTGGAATGGATGGTTACCTGCTTTAGGCCTTCATCAGTGAGTCTGTCTTGATTGCCTACGTGCACTTTCTGAAGAAGAGGACACTGAGAGGCAACTGCAATAATAGAGGTGTCAGAAAGCTGTTTACACCTGTAGGCAGTATACCTTAGGAGTCCAGGACATTTAATTGCTAATATGCACACTCCTGTATCAGACACATTGCGACAATCAGAAATATTGATTTCAGTAATATTCTGGCTTCTTGATGCTATCTTTTCCAACAGCTCATCAGTGACCTGCGAAGAAAATCCAAATATTCAAATTTAACTTTTTTCATAAACATCTTTAATTTCATTAGCACAAAAACTACTGTTTGTGAGACGCATTTCAATAAGCTATTGGGAGAATGAAAAGATTTGTCTTGCAAGATAAAAGCATACTTGTATAATCAGTTTTACAGTTATCTTTAAAGAATTCTGCTCCAACACTTGGAGAGATCTTCATATTTTAGACATAGAATTCTGCATCCTTTAGAAGACAAGGATTTGCTTGCCCTTTTATAACAGCACTCTACTAATGTACCTACGGTAGCATTTACAGAAAAGTAAAGGGTTTATATGTCTCTGAAATGCCACAGGTTTTTACTTAGGCTTTGGTAATCATCCAAAACCAGGTGCCAGCAGACAAATACAGTGATGCAGGTAACAACGGTGGTCTTAACAATGGAAAACCATCACCTAAGGTAGCAGTGAGTGAAAGAGATGAGAAGGAAAGAACACAGTAACAGAAAAAAAGCTAATTAAAATCCAAAAGTTTCCTCCTGTTATTTGCTCAGTTTTAAAACAGAATACTTGCATATTTTAGGTGTTAGTATATGAAAGACCATTAAAACAAATACATGGACTCTTTTCCCAGAGCTCCTTTGAAGAAAGAAGATTCCATCCACTTTGTACCTGTACACATTGTAGTTAGCTAACATGCCAATACTTTTAAGAGAAGCCAGTCCTACAAAGCAGGTAAGAAATGTAAGATAATCTTCATGCTCAAGCTTACAAGTTAAAACAAAACAAACAAAACCAAAACAGGTAAGACAATACATAGAACTCCCTCACTTTAAAAGTCTAGTTTCAAGAAACCTGATGCGACATATGACAGAAGTCTTTCTAACAAAACCATTCAGGAATACTTATCTACCACTTAGCATAGATGGGATTTAGCTTTAAGCCTGGAGAGGGCAAGAGAGCAACAAGAATCCCTTTTGTTTTCCCCTCACACAGCTGAGAAACAAACACTTTATTTGCTGCATTCAATCTGTTTTCCATTAGTAGTAAGCCTAATATTTTTTCTTGCTATTTCATCAGGCAGCTGTTAGCTAGAAAACATGCCAAATTGCAAAACAAAACAAACCCCACAAAACCAAGAACACCCAACAAAAAATACGAACACCCCCCCCCCCCAAAAAAAAAAACAACCAACCAAAAAAAAAAAAACAACAACAAACCAACAATAACCAAAAAAACCAAAACCACCAAACCTTCCCTACACACGCAGAAGGATAACATTTCTCCTTAATATTGGTTTAGGAACTCAAAAAATTGGCAAGATAGGTTTCTTATGGCAATACCACAACTGATAAGCTTCAGTGAGATCCCAACATACCTAATAGGCAAAACCATTAAAAAACTTCGTAGTAGAAATAAGGCTACAACTCAAGACAATGAAGAAGAAAAACTGATTTGACATATAGTACCTACAGAGCAAAAAGATGGACCTCTGGTCTGAGCATGCTTTGAGTCACTCAAGAAAAATCAGATAATCTGCTACATAACATATTTCTGAACCACTGTGGAAAGGTTAACTAGTAACTCTAGAAGCAAGAGAACTTGCATGCTTTCTTATGAATTGGTGATCTGAAAATAATATTCCATGTACATTCTTTATGTCCAACACAGATGAGTTCATGTTGTTGCTTTTTCAAATGGGACCCTCCAATGGTTGTTGCCCTGTACCCTATATTTTCATGAAACTCTCAAGAAATTGTTTTATAAACCTCTGCAAGTAACTAAGTAACAAGAAACCTAAAGAGGGTGGACAAACAACATCAGCATCCTTAAAGTTTTCCAAGGAGGAGAGTTACCCTGAACAATCTAAGGCTAGGCTCTGTAAGGATCTCACTAAATAAAATCCATGAATCCCAGACATATTTAATTCTGGTATCGGCTAAAGACCTAAAAAGACACAATCTGTCTTCTGATCAGTAGGAACCACATCAGTTGAAGAAAAATTAAAGAAAATTTAAAACAAACAGAGCACGCACCAGTTAGGCAACCATTCTTCAAACCAGAGCATCCTCAGAAAAGTTCACGTACGTCTTTCAATTAATAGATCTGATAATTCTTATGAACAGAACTGCCACTACCTGATGCAGACCTGACACAAGTAACCCACAATTCATCTCAAACAGCACTTGTCCTCACACTGTTTAACAACTGATCTCAGTCAAAAGAAGCTACATTCATATGAGTTAATCTAAGGGTCCAGATATTTTCAGCCTCTAGTAGAAAAATCCCTGAAAGCAGACACATCACCATTTTATGGGTTTCTTTTGTTTACCTTTGGTCAAGAGTACAAGTTCTGAGAACAAATTGTGAGTCATTAAAACACAGCTTTTCCACAATGACACCTTCATACCTGTTGACGACTACTGAGATCCAGTTGCTTCCAAAACTGAAAATCTAAACAGAGGTCACGCCAATATTTGCAGACTAATGACGCTGAAAGGCAACGCTCATTCAGAGATAAATTGGAAAATATCTGTAAAGAAAGGGAAAAATATTTGTCAGAAGTAATCATATTTTAGAGACAGAAATATTTGATTACTAACCCATCTTGTAAGAGACAGAAAAGTATCAGCATGCATTGCAACACACAGTTCTAGAACTTGCCCCCAGCTTGGTTAGTCAAGGACAATAACAAAAAAACCTGCATCCCACAACAGCTAATGATATTAGTAAGTCATGTTAGCACAACCAACAACAGAATGTATCCTACTTAAGCACTCATTTCTTAGACCAAATTTCGAATGTGCTTCTAAGGTGGTGTACCTAAAGAATTACAAATACAAGCATTAGCTCAATGTTATTTGCAAGCCATTTAAAAAGTGTTTTCATTCCCATTCTGATTCAGATAGAAAAGCCTTTCCTTTTATTTTTTAACTGAATTGAAAAGAAGAGTCATAGAGGTATTAAGACATTAGTCTTGTGGGAAGGAGGCATGGGATGGTGAAGCAGATCAGAAGAGCAAGCCAGTGTCACACAAGGAAACTAAGCAGAATTAGCATTTTATACCCCAAGGTTTTGAGCACTTTTTTGCAGGCTGCAAAAAAGAATAAACTGTAGCTTTATGGCAGGCTCATAAATTGCTGTTACATTTATTATATTCAGCCCTTCCTCGAAGTAGTGTTGTTAATAAATATAAAAAGAAGGTCTGCCAAGAGTTACATATGAAGGTACCCTATAACCACAAATGAACTTTAATCTACACGTCATCCTATAATGAAAAGACGCAATCATGGCATTAAGATACCCACGCAGGAATACAGACTGCAAAACATGACACAGTCCTCCCACTCAACTGATGAGGACATCAACTACTAAGTAGAAGCACTGTAGCCAATCTCAGGCAACGTGCTCAAGAAAATCTGAAAATGTTGGGAGAGCGTCCATAGGAAAGCACTGAGGCCTAGAAAACATTCAAAGAAAAGACTAGGCCTGTCTAACCAAGGAAAAGGGAGGGCAAAAGGGGTAAACAAACTAGAGAGAACAACACTTTCATCTTCTTTGTGTGGATAGGATAATTAGTCTCAAACTGATGACAATGATGCATTAGAATATAATACCTAGTAACTTACAGAATTTCCATCATTGGTGGTCTTTAGAACGGACTAGATAATCAACTGTCAACAATAACAACCATTACTGCCCCCTTGTTTCTAGGACATGGCTTAGCTTAGCAGTTCTAAATATGTATATCCCTATAAGACCCCTTGGCGAAGGGGAGTTGGTTGACTATTCCTAAAAAAACTGCAAAATACAGTGAGGGGGCAGGAAGGGATCAAATTCACCACCTTCTGTAAATGCTTGCAAGGTTTACCACTCCCATCTTCTTACTCTAGCTATGAAGAACTCACAATCTCTTACATAAGACTCCTCGCAAGTGCTGAAGGACTGTGCATGAACCCTGTCTTCCTGCAGGCCTTTCCTTGATCATTACCAGAGTCAACAGATGTTTCTTCTTAGGGAATCAGTTTAACACGGGCAGAGAGAAGTGCGGATGAAACAATCAATGCCTGCTTCCTCTCCACAGTTCTTTGTCTGTACTGGTGAATCCACACACAGAGCACAGAGGTGGCTGTGATCAGCACCCATAAGTTACCATCACCCCCAGCCAAGCAGGGAAAAAGCACTAAATAGTAAGTGGTAATTTGGCATCTGATGTTCCTACTGCAAAAGTGTAATTCTAAGCATTAGAAAAAGATGACAGTCTGATGATTCTCAGCAATTCTAAGTTAGTAAAAGCAGTAGGAAACTTCAGTTCCTACTACTAGTATGAAACAGAATATTTCAACAGTTTCAAAAACCTCTGAAGAGAACAAGGCAATACAATCCACATTATGTTTAGATGGACATCAGACTGACTCCAGTTAATACTAAGAAAGGATGCGGAGGTCGGCATTATAAAATACTTTAACTAATCTTTGCTACATTGGGAAATAAATATGCTTATTTGTGGAAATACCACCTTCACTTCAAGAAACAAGAGCTTGCAGTTCTTAAGAAAACAGCAAACACAGAACAGGAAAGACTGTTGCTAAACCCACTGCCACTGCGAATATGAAACCTCTTAAATAATTTTTGTTCCAACTACCATCATACCAAAACCTGAAAGCCCTCACAAATCACAGAGGATCTACTGCTACTACTTTGCTACTGCATGAGACACAGCAGTAGCAATGCTGAAACAAAAAAGAAGCAAGTTTGTTTCAGTACTTGACACAAACAGTATTTCTGCACAGACAATATTATTCTGGAAGAAATGTCTGAAAGCATTTGTGGTCATGTTTTAGCCATGCTGTACTTAACTCTAGCTGCAGAGACAAGTAAGGAGTGTACAGGTGTTGCAAACTGACTTCTTGAGAAACAATCAGAGTGAAGACACCAGGGGGAAAAGCAGCTGCTGACAGTCATTGCAGAAGTTCCAGCATGGACAGGAGTAGCCACAGGTTCAAAGACAAGGCCTTGCTGGTTTTGTTGTCTGCAGTGGCCAGAAAAGTTCCAACTATAAAAGGATTCCTAATAATACTATGTAAAACATCAGTTTCTCTTCAGAGCTTGCAGTTGTTAAAAGAAGATGTACTGAATTACACTAAATGAAATTTAGTAGCAAAGCCTACACATATTCCAGTTTTGTGGCACATCATCCTTATATTAAGGGATTACCTTAGCTGTTGGTTAAAATGCTACATTAATGCACAAAATACTACAACTCACTCTGATGACCTTCACCACCCTTTAATTCCGTTTCATTCTCTAGATATATACTGATACCATGGCAGCCTAATTGTCCTGAGTTTTAAATTGTTTTCTAATTCCCAAGGCTGTATAAGCACACCTGAAAGTGAAAATCATTCCTACCCACAAGCTTGTTCATTTAAATCCTGCTTATGATAGATAACTTTCTGGAGGCAGTGGGTCCACTAGTTAGAACATTTAATTCCTGAAAATTGTACTCAAGCATGTACACCTGCATGTCCAATACTCACTTTTTTCCTCCTCAACACCCTGTATAATCCTCCTTGGAAGCACCAGACACTGAAATATCCCTCAGCACTCTCAAAAGAAAAAAAAATACAAGTTTAACAGTATTTTCTAGATGAATTTCACACTTTTTTTTCCTGTTGAGGAAAGCAGAGTTCTACAAAACAAGCAAACAAAAAACCCTACTCATGTTCCTTGCTCGCTCTCATCGCACCCTCTTTCAGCTCAAGTTCCTAAAACAGATGTCAGTGCCTCCTGCTTCAACCTTTCAAGTGATAGTTAAGATTAGTGGGGTTTTCTTCCTCTTCAATGGATGCAAAAGACTTACTGGGCCTCCAGGCTACAGCCTATTTAGGATCAACACCCATAACGTTCAGCTCATGGCTTTATCACACTTTCCAGATACAGTCAGTTCCTTAATGTCAAGCTCTTGCCTCGAAATAAGTGTTCACCCAGACTCATTAAAGACCACAGTGAAAAGACAATCCGAAAATGCAATGACCAGGACAGCAAAAGTCATCTAACAGATATAGCTAGCTTTCAGACAGACCACATTCAATCTGCTGAACTCAATTCAAACAGTCCAATTTTATGTTTTGACAGATACAACCATATAAATCCCTTACTGGAGAAAATCCATGCAAACAAGTTGTTTTACCTTTAAGCAAAACACAACTAATTCCACAGTGCTATCTTCAGTGTGTTTGCACACGCCTGTGGCAATCCACAATTCTGGATTAGGTGATGGTTCGATTGATTTTAATCCAGCCAAATGAAGTTCTTGCACAGTATACTTCAGACTGTCAAAAAACAGTGCCTGACCAAGTTTTGGGGTTTTCTTCAACTTTCTGGAATATTTTGCAAGACAATGGATGGGAAAGGGAGGAAGAAGCTGCTGATTATTGAAAGATCCAACCAGAGAAGCTAGAAATAAAAGTTGTTCTGTGTAATTGTCTCCTTTACCACTAAGTCCCTATGTGATGGGCTTCAGACATTACACCCTTAACACTTCCCCACTGTTTCTCCAGTAAATGTATGCTAGATATTTCAAGCGGCGTATCCAAAAAGGACTACTTTGAACTTTTGTGCTAAATGTTAGCATTTCGGGGCAGGGGACACACACGACCGAACACCCTATAAATTCCTTTCATTACGAGATTAAAGATAACATTTAAATATCGTAAATCCATGTATTAAACTTAACTAGTTTATCTGTAAATATTCAATAACTTTTGCCTTAAACCAAGTTCCTCAGACAAAGTTCGATCAAGTGAAGGAGATACCTAACTGCACTTCTAATCAAAGGAAATCATGAAGTCACTCACACCTGTGAATGTTACTATGAAAAAAGTACAGTACTAGAAAATTATGCATGTGTTTGCTGACACAATAGCCTCAGCACCAAGTTTTCCAAAATCAGGAATTCACATTACACAAATCAAATATGAAGTAAACATAAGCATAACTCAAGAAAGAACTTTAACTTATCAAAATACAATCCTAATTCAAAAATAAAGGACTTAAAAACCACAATCAAGGAGTTAGAATAACTGATTGCACAGATTTAAGAAGCTTTTGCCTTAGGAACAGAGGCAAGAGAAGTCAGTTGATTGCTAATACCACTCTTTAAAGATACTACTAACTTGAAGAACAAGTTACAGCTTTATGAACATGAACAAAATATAGACCATAGGCCCCAGGGCAGAAGAGAGATTATAAAAGGTGAATCCAGGCATCCCCTATTTCTGTCCATTGTTTTCATTTGAAAGACCTTTCAATATAACTAGAAGAGTAAAGATTGCTGTGAATAAAGCTTTCTTTTCTCAATAAAAATCTTTTGTACCCAAGAAGAATAGATATCTATGAAATTGTTTTCATTACATTGTGTCAGCTAGATTTGTTTTGAAACAAAAAAGTTCATGGCATTAACAACAACAGTACATATAAGAACATTAAAATGTAAATTCAAACACGTTATGGTGCCTAATAAACTTCATACATTCGTTCTTGGAAAATTGCTCATTTGTTTCATCAACTGGGTGCAATTTTTTTCAGCAAATAATTGAAGTTTCATTATCAAAAATAATTCTAAAGTACCATTCAATAAAAGGAACATGCTTAATACATGACATCTTACTCTGAACTGTTAAACACAGTATTTGTTAATTGCAGGCATACAGAAGTTAAGCTTCCAGTGGTTTTATGTTTATGGAAGGTTGTTTAGTTCTATTTCAGAAAATTAAAGAGTCATCTATCAACAGAAGACAAATGAAGGACAGAGAAATACTTGCTTAGTTTTTAAGAGGTTTCATCACTTTATCCACACATAACCTCAACTGAATAAGGGAAACATGAATGATTCATGAGCACCTGAGTATATGAAAGAGATATAAGCACTCAAGGCACACACCTCTGAAAGGAGCCTCAGTACACCCATAAAGGGAATCAAGTTAAAAACCCTCTTGTGACTAACAAAAACGTGTCAGCCAGGAAAAGTGATGGCATGTTTTCACATCACAGCCAGGATTCTTACGGCAAGCTGCCATCAGTAGGAACAGTTTACTGGTCTCCTACTCCTGGTTACCTGAACTTTTGCGCTGGATTTAGTACTGTACCCAGAGAGTCTTTTCAGGCAGCTGATCCCGGGGAAAAGTTTTGCAACGTTAGATTGCTGTCAGATTAGCCAGCTGAATCAACTCACTCTGCAATTGCACCATCACTCCACAGAGCACAAAGCTAGCAGCAGGAACTTGCAGCCAGAGGTTACAAAAGGGAGACAGACACTGCCTTTGACAGCCACTTGCTAACAGATTGTCTCAGCTGTAATGCAAAACACAACCTTAGTTTCTGTCTGTAAGAAATGACAGGAGATGCTGATACCATACCTTTCCTACTAATGGAAAGAAAGGGTTCTGACGAGTATCTTTACTTGAAGGAGCTGATAAAGTTTTACTCCCAGCCACCCAACTGTCCTCACTAAAAGACACCTGTGCTGCTTCTGAATCACCACAACAGTTCAAAAACAGAGACACTAAAACATACCAAAATTTGTGAAAGATCAAACACACATCAGGCACCCTGAACAAAAGAAACAAATAAATGAATAGGAAATGAAAGCAAGAGTTACTTTTAATTTACTTTGCATTCACACACTGCACCACTTGTAATCTATTAGTTTTCTCCATGTAATAATATATAGTTTTAGGGATGTAGACCAAGCCAAGCAACATCTAAACAACATTAGGAAAAGTTTTATCGGCCATGGGGGGTGAGTGTCAAGGCATCTATCTGCCTTCAGGAAAAGCAGAAATTTCATTCCAAGACATTTGTCTCCTCCATCACATAACTCATTCTGTACTGTGAAAACCTACATGCTTACACAAAAGCCACCTTTTCTCACACACCTGTGGAAAGCAAAGTACCTATTTACTTTTATAATTCTGCAACAAATCACAAAATATATCAGGACATCTTTCAGATCTTTATCATTGAAATAAAGTCCATATGATATCTTTGCTTTTGTTACTAGTCTACTGGCACACCTTTCCTTCACTACTGTGCCCCTCAGCTGCACTTCCAGAAGCTCAGTAACAGCACAGTGAAGTTAAAGCTGGTTTGCTTCCCTACTGCAATCACCAGGTGACAGTGAGCTTCATATTAAAAAAAAAAAATGGTGCTGTGTTATCTATTGCTACAGAAAAAAGGAGTTCAGCATAATAATTAAGATTGAAAGAAAAGAACATTTACCTCCACACATCAGCCACAAAGTCTCAAAACCCTTTCCATTTTTCTCAGTGCTATAGCTAAAAGTAAGGCCCAACATAAACTCTAGACAGGATAAACTGATGGGAACACCAGCATAAGAAGGAAAGAATGACAGTATTACAACAGTGATTCCATGAACTTGTGGATGAAGGCCAGTCCGAATGATGTTATTATGATGCCTTTGCCACCTGACTAGGCCAGAAAAAAAAAATGACAGTGCAACTATAATATGTGCATCCAGTCTTTTCAGGCATAAGTTTATTAAAAATAAATGCCAGCATTCAAAAGTCAGAAGGCAAAACAAAGGTCTAGCTCTGGTCTATCAAATCCACTTCATATCACTCAGATAATCTTAAATGCAGTACTAGTAGCACAGTGCTAGCAGCGCTGCATTTAGTATCAACTTTATCAAAAGCAAACATGTAAGTTATTACAGCAGCAAAAGCAAACATGTAAGTTATTACAGCAAAGGAAGAATGAGAAAAATAAGTAAAAAAAGTTGAGTAAAGATGCAACAAAAGGAGCCTGTAGTGCCTCAAATAATAATAACACATTGATGAAAACCTTAAGTTAACTAAAATACACACACATGCTTATCTTGCCTTCATAGTGCATTAGCTCCAAGCTAAAACTGACAGGGTCTCTGCTTTATAAAAAGCTTTATAAAAAGGTTTATGCTTTATAAAAATAAAGGCAGCAAACAGAAAGAAGACATCAAAAAGGTCATTTATTCTAGACCATTCTCTGTTTTGAAGCAAGTTCAAGCACACCTAGAACACCCCTGATAAGGACATCCCCTTTGTTGTTAAAAAAAGAATTAATAAATAAAAATCCCAACTCCTCACATAACCTCTGAGACGGGAAACCACCTTTGCCAAGACTTAAATGTTCTCACACTGTGTCATTTTCCAAGTATCTCACCTAAATTCCCCTCACATCAAATTAAGCTTATTATTTCTTTTTATTTGACAAAGGACAGAAACACAGTCGAACTTTTTTATCAATTTTCTTGTAACAAAAGAGTGCATCTCAGTCTTCTTTCTGAATAGAAGTGTCATTCAGTTTGAACAGAGTCTTCCAACTACCATCACAGGCCATGATTTCCATGACCTCTAGCTCTCCTTTGATGCCTCTCCAATTTGACTGTGGGTTTTTTAAGGAGACCCCAGTAACCACAACCTAATGCAGTACTCGAGCAGAGGCTTTAAAAGCACTGAGCACAGCAGAGAACTTCCTTTCTGTGTTCTACATGCACAGTTCCTGTTAATAGAGCTCAAAAGGAAATCTGAAGTGTTTGAATCAGCATTACTAAGCTCACTCAGTCTGCAGACCATTTTACACCAGCTAACTTTTTTGATTAAACAGCAGCACTGCAAAGCAGTAACAGGTACAACAGGAAAATTTATCTCTGCTTTCCCAAAATAAATAGCAGTGAAATTGCAGTAGGCACAGATTTGTGATATATAGCTCAAAGTTTTAAAAACTTAGTGATATATAGCACAAGATTTTGTAATCTTCTGCACTGCATGCTTACAAACAGCTCTCATTTTTTTTCATTCACACATCTGTCTACATTACAGTCAAGTTGACTGATCTATAATTCCTTAGTTCCCCTCAGATTTTAAAGAGAATGGATTTAAATTACCCTTTACTTAAAGGCAATCACCCTCATCTACAAAGCTTAAAGATGAAATTTTGCCCACTGTATAATACCTTATTCTGATACATATTTCAGTGATCAAATGAAAAGCAAAACAACATATAAGCTTGTTCAATCTGTGGAATTGCAGTTCTTTTATCCCGCCATACTGACAAAGAGACCTCTTCCCCACCCAGGGGAACAGGCTCAACTGGCACGTTGCACTACTAACTTCCCGATTCAGTAGGGCCCATCCAATGACCTGCAGGCCAAGGTCAGTCCGACAAACCCTTCCATCCAGCCCGGTATTCTTCACTTAGGGGACACTTAACAACTGCTTAACAGAACAGCACCTGAGCAGCCCATGGCAGCTAAATGGCCAGCTATTACTCAGATGTTTCTTTGGGCTTGTCTCCAGCCCACATACAGACAGACACAGGTGACAGCCACTCCTGCACTAGCACCTGACCATCAGGAGGTCACAGAGGTGGGAATCAAGGGAAAGAAACATAAAAAAACCCAGGACCTTGCTCCTGAGACTTCTGAGGATGGAATCTCTTGTCCTTGTGTTAAGGTTTGTGTCTCCACTACCTACAGTGAAAAGTTTAGTAAAGACTTCAGGTATATTTGTCTCCCACCCTCTCATAATAAAATGGTACCTTTGGAGAAAGGCTTATATTTGAGATATTCTATCAAAACTCAGCATATGAAGGCCTTCAGGCACCTGTATAACCCAGTTAACAAGATGCCTTGTCAGAAGTCTGAAGTCAAAAGTCCCATAACAGAATAGGATGCTATGGAAGGAGTCACCCTTCCCCCCCCCGCCCCCCCAAAAAAAACCAACCCAATCCATACATCTAGCTAAGGACTGAAGCAGAAATTGGGGGTGGGGATGACATAATAATAATTTAAAAAAAAAAAAAAAACAACAGGTGAGTAGGTTGGTTCCAGCTGCTGGAGTTACGGGCAGGCTTTTTCAAAAACACTGCACAAGGAGCTGGACTACAGGGAGACTAAAGAGAAAAAATTATTGGGGGAGTTGGGGAACATACCAAAAAACCCCCTTGAAAGTAGAGATGCAAATGAGGTAGTGTCAATATGAAATAGCAAACCATATGGAAGAAATATTTAAACTAGTCTACAGGTGAGATGGGCATGACATACCTTCACTATTAAAAGAATTAGTTTATGGCAGAGTTGCAGATCGGTATTTTTGAAAAAGTGGAACTGAGTACTAAAGTAACCACAGAAAAGTACTCGTGCCATTGATCAGAAAAGGTGTTTAAGCCATGCTAATCAAGTGAGTCCCTTTTCAAATCCTAAAACAACAGAATATCAAAGAAAAAATTATCTTTCAATAATAGTGGCAAACAGATGGATTATTTTTTTAGAAGAACTACAAAACAAAGTTTCAATTCCACAAATCATGGAATAGATTAATTCAGATATGATAGTTCATGAGTTTTAAATATTTGCCAAAAAGGAATTTGAATAGTGCATTTATGAAACGTGATATACCCTTACTAACACATTAATATGTACCGAAAAAAACCCCACACCCAAACAACAGCAAAAAAAACCCCCCACCAAACCAACTGAAAACCCCACAGAATTAATTTTATGTGTGAGACAGACAAATAAGTAGATTGTTATTGTCTGACAACAGAGTAACCGAAGTACTTTCTACACTGGGGTTGTACAACTAGCAGTATACGAAGAACAGGAAGAGTCATCTGTCTCACGCTCCTCCATTATCATGCCCTGCTTTAAGTTTAGCCACCTGACCCCAGAGTTAACTGTTGTAATACTGAAACCCTATTCCCCAAAATTTAAAGACACACTCGCATCAAACTATGGAAAACATCACAGGCTTCAGTTCCAGACAGACTCGTCTTTTCAGCTAAGAGTCAGCTGAAGAAAGTCAGCATACTGACTAGATCAAGTGAGTACCTTAAAAATGAAAAGTCGTTCTCAAAAGAGAACAGTACTAACAGAACTGGAAAACAGTAAAAGTGACAGGAAAGAAAGCAAGACTGTTCTTTGAAGATACAAAGTAAGAGGTTATGAAAGCATGTAATTCAAGAGGGCTACAAATACTTAGTCTGACTGTGAAACCGGTAAAGCCAAAATTGACTCAAAATGCACAGTAATACAAGTTCTTTTCCCAACCAACACTGAAAACTTGTCTATGTAGTTCTGACCTGCACAGAAGCACCAAATACAATGATTGTCCCCCCTGCCGAGTACTCCATCAGTGACAGAAGCTACCAGTGAAGGACACCTTACGAAGTTAACAGGTACGAGTCAGCTTTTGGGGCAGTTTTGTCTGTCTTCACCTCCAGTTAATGACTCACAACGCCGTTTACAACAACAAACCAAAACAAAGGAGAAGAAATACCCAAACAAAAACAAAAACCACACCCTCAGCCCTATTTATCTCCCAAAGGCCAGGTGAGCAAGGTCGGCTACTGGCGTACCCGCGGTGGCTGGGGCACCGCACTTCCCGGCGGGCCGCCCCGCTCCCCCCAGGCCCGGCAGCCGCCGCATGTGGCGGTGCGGGAGGCGACGCGCGACCCCAGGCCGGGCCGGAGGTGGCGAGACCCCTCAGGGCACGGCCGGCCTCCTCGGCCCCACCGCCTCCGACAAGCCACCGAGCCCGCCCAGGGACATAGGCACCCCCGGCGGCCTCCCCAGGGGCAGGACACCGCGCCCCCCGCGAGGAGGGAGTAGGCCCACCCGCCGTCCCGTCCCGACCCACCTTGAGGAGGATGGAGGGCGGCAGCTGGTTAATGTCCGGGGCCGGCGGCGGCAGCGGCTCTCGGCAGCAGTCGCCGTGGTGCTCCAGCGTCTCCTCGCAGCCCGCCTCGCCGCCCCTCTCCTTCTCTTTCTCCCCCTCCTCCGGCGCGGGGGACGGCGGCGGCGAGGCGCGCTGCCCCCCGGCGCCGCTGTCCCCGGCGGCGCCCCGGGCCGGCGCGCCCCCACCGCCCGCCGCGCAGCCGTCGGCGGCGGGCAAGGCGCAGAGCTGCGCCTCCCCCGGGCACTGGCAGGCGGCGGCCTCGGGCTCCGCCGCCGCGGCGGCCGCGCAGCGCGGCTGCTTGCAGGGCGGGCAGGCGGGCAGGCCGGCCCCCTTGCGCTTGCACACCATCTCGGAGGCGACCTCGCCGGGCGGCCTGGCCGGCCCCAAGAGGCCCCGCACCGGCGAGGGCAGCAGGCCCGAGAGGAGGAGGCGCTGGCAGCGGCCCCGCGGCTCCCAGGCGGCGGGCGGCAGGCGGAGGAGGCGGCGGGCCGCGCGCTGCTCCGCGGTGGCGAGGGCCGCGTAGGGCGGCGGTGGCAGCAAGGGGTCCCCGACGGGCAGGGGCTGCTCCGGAGCGGGCGAGCTGGCGCTGTGGACGATGAAGCAGAGCATGCAGGGCCCGCGCAGGAAGCAGCTCCGGCTGCGCGGCGGCACCTTCCTCCCCCGGCGGCAGCGGCGGTCCCGGTCTCGGCTCAGGCTGCTTGCCTCCTTCGAGAGCAGGTGGCCCATATAGGAGGCGGCAGAGGCGGAAGGGCCCGCGGGGTGTCACCTGCGGGAGGCGGCGGCGGCGGGCCCTGTCATGCTGTCGGCGCGGGGGGCAGGTGGTGGGGACGGGACAGGACAGGACAGGACGCGTCGGCGGCGCTGGTTCCGGGACGCGGCGCCGGGAGGGAGAAGCTTCCGCTACCGCCGCCCTGACCTCCCCCGGGGGAGGCGAGGGGGCGGTGCTCCGCGGCTTGGCCGCCGCCCGGTGGTGCTGCCGCTAGCGGCCGGGCTGGGAGCCGACGACGGCGACGGGCGGTCTTGCGGGCCGCGGCGGCCTCCCCTCGGAGCGGCCGGCAGGGAGCTGTGGGGACGCCGGTAACGGCTGCGCGCGCTGGTAACAGCTCCCGGGCCGGCGCAGGCCGCCCCCCCTTTTCCCCCACTCACGCACCCTGCGCGTGTGGGTGTTCATGTCCGCTGTGGGCCTGTGTGTGGCCAAATACGCAGTGTACGTGCGTTATTCAAATGCACTGTGTGTATAAATACAGATGTATAGAGTGGAGCAAGTATATAAGCTTATAATGTGTATGTGTATATATTACTTTATATATATATTATGTGTATAATATATGCATGTTTTTGAGTACCTGAAATAAAGTTTTTCTGGTCACAATTTGTAGGGAAAGGTGAGAGGGCTCCTGCCCACTGGTGTCGGATTGTACACAGCTGTGCAGGACTGTGGCTGGGTTTTTGCAGTAGCAGGGTAACACAAGCTCTGAGACCACCAAAAGCGTTCCTCCGAGTTTTCTCTATCAGCGCCTTCTTCCCACCAACGTGCTCTAGCAAATACGCGGTTTCTGCTGTTTTAAATCATTGGCCAGAGCCAGGGCCTGTATGAGGCCACTGTCCCTGTACACCCTGCTCCTGAGGATGCTCACCTCTAACTGCCCTGTGTTGTACCTCGCTGCAGGTGCCCAGTGTGTATAAACCTTTGCAAATAGGGGCTGTAATACATTAATTAAGACTCTCCTCGATGCCTAGCCAAAATTCATTTGCATGTTGCAGCATTCAGTTCTAAATTGTTGATGTAAATTGGCTTAGATAGATAGTTTTAAATACATGTGGAATTTTGTCTTCAGTAAAAGGTGTTTGGGGAGGGAGAAGGCAAGTTATAGCTAGAGTATATGTGGTGGAGTACTACTACTAAATAACAAAGGACAACAGAAGAAATGCACAGTATTATATACTGTGAAGCAGATCTTTTGGCCTGTTGCCCAGGAACAAGTTATGCTAGGATTAAAATACCCGTGACACCATTATTTTTGTTTGTTACCTGTATTATTAGTCTTCAACAGCTCAGTAAAAGTATGTTTGCTGTGAGAAAAATGCTAAATATACCATTGGATAAAAGTAGAGTAATAGAATATTTTATCTGAATTTATAACTCACTGAGATCCATCAATATAAACTATAGCAAATTTTGGAAAAAATTCGGCAAAGTCTTTTCCTTCCTCAGATTTCAAAAATATATTTCAATAAGAACAAACAAAGACAACATTAAAAGAAGATGAAAGTCCAAGTCAAGCCTTCAAACCAAACAGCATTCAGAAGAAATGCTTGCAATGTCAAATATTCAAAATAAATCTCATCTTTAATGACCATAGTCATTGTGACATGGTCTTTACTTATCATATACGAGTATTTCCTGCAGAAATGCTGGTGAGGGTGCCTTACTTCTGTAAGTCACTTTCATGTCTGATAGTCTGATATATATTGTCTCGTTACTTTGAGATGTATACACACCATGCATACACATATATCTCATATGTGGAATTCTTCTCATTCCTCTAATATTTACCTTGACATGATCCCTCTTCACTACCTCCTTTTGAAATAAGTTGACTGGTACAGAACATAGACAAGGACACATCTCATCTTTCTGAAGCAATTTCACCTTCAGGTAATTTTCCTACCTAATTCTTGTAATTTTTCTCCTGATAACTAAAGCTCAATCCTTGAATTTGATCTTTGGGACACTGTTCCTGAGGGGGGTTTTGTTGCTATAAAGATTGCAGAATGAAAGTAAGAAAACTAAGATGATAAATGGTCAGTTTCCATACGCTACTCATTCCTTTAGTGCTCTGTCACTTTGCTGCTAACAAGATTTTGGCCCTGAAGATGACAGCAGAGCTGTTCCACTGGCAGTTTCATTGGCAGATATTAGAACCATAAATATCTGCAGAACAACTTCTGCTGATTCAGTGTAGCATATGTGATTTGTCTGCTCCGGCATGAGATACGAGAAATGAGTTTTGACTGTCCACTGAGCAAGAATGAGAAACTGAGACAATAATGTTCAGAGAAAAATAATCTTAGCTCAAGGTTTATATTTTTGCAAACAGAGAAGGACTTGTGGGTGATGTGATTGTTGGACACTGTCTTGAGCACAGCGATCTTGAAATGATAGAGTTTTCAATTCTTGGAGAAGTAAGGAGGGGGATTAGCAGAACTGGTACCTTGGACTTCCGGAGGGCAGACTTTGGCCTGTTTAGGGGCCTGGTTGACAGAGCCCCTTGGGAGTCAGTCCTGAACGGCAAAGGAGTCCAGGAAGGCTGGACATTCTTCAAGAAGGAAACCCTAAAGGTGCAGGAGCAGGCCGTCCCTGTGTGCCAAAAGACAAGCCAGCAGCAATGAAGACTGGCCTGGCTTAACAGAGAACTTCGGCTGGAACTCAGGAAAAAAAAGAGAGTTTATGACCTTTGGAAGAAGGGGGAGGCAACTCAGGATGACTACAAGGATATCATGAGGTTATGCAGGGAGAAAATTAGAAGGGCCAAAGCCCAACTAGAACTTAATCTGACTAATGCCATAAAAGACAATAAAACAGGTTTCTATAAATACATTAGCAACAAAAGGAGGGCTAAGGAGAATCTTCATCCTTTACTGGGTGCAGGAAGAAACATAGTGACAAAGGCTGAGGAGAAGGCTGAGGTACTTAATGCCTTCTTTGCCTCAGTCTTTAATAGTCAGACCAGTTGTTCTCCAGGTACCCAGCCCCCTCAGCTGGAAGACAGGGAGAGGAAGCAGAATTAAGTGCCCGATAATCCAAGGGGAAATGGTTAGCCACCTGCTACACCACTTACACACACGCAAATGGGCCGGATGGGATCTGCCCAAGGGTACTGAGGGAGCTGGTGGAAGTGCTCACCAAGCCACTTTCCATCATTTATCAGCAGTCCTGGCTAACCAGGCAGGTCCCGGTTGACTGCAGGTTAGCAAATGTGATGCCCATCAACAAGAAGGGCCAGAAGGAGGGCGTGGGGAACTACAGGCCTGTCAGTTTGACCTCAGTGGTGGGGAAGGTTATGGAGCAGATCATCTTGAGTGCCATCACATGGCACGTACAGGACTACCAGGTGGTCAGGCCCAGTCAGCATGGGTTTATGGAAGGCAGGTCCTGCTTGACTAATCTGATCTCCTTCTATGACAAGGTGACTCGCTTAGTGAACAAAGGAAAGGCTGTGGGTGTTGTTTACCTGGACTTCAGTAAAGCCTTTGACACGGTTTCCCACAGCATTCTCCTGGAGGAACTGGCTGTTCATGGCTTGGACAGGTGTATTCTTCGCTGGGTAAAAAACTGGCTGGATGGCTGGGCCCAAAGAGTGGTGGTGAATGGAGTTAAATCCAGGTGGTGGCGGGTCACAAGTGGTGTTCCCCAGGGCTCTGTGTTGGGGCCAGTTCTGTTTAATATCTTTATCAACAATCTGGTCAAGGGGATCGAGTGCACCCTCAGTAAGTTTGCAGATGACACCAAGTTGTGTGGGAGTGTTGATGTGCTTGAGGGTAGGAAGGCTCTACAGAGGGATCTGGACAGGCTGGATCGATGGGCCGAGGTCAATTGTATGAGGTTCAACAAGGCCAAGTGCAAGGTCCTGCACTTGGGCCACAGCAACCTCATGCAATGCTACAGGCTTGGGGAAGAGTGGCTGGAAAGCTGCCTGGTGGAAAAGGACCTGGGAGTGTTGATCAACAGCCTACTGAATATGAGCCGGCAGTGTGCCCAGGTGGCCAAGAAGGCCAATAGCATCCTGGCTTGTATCAGAAATAGTGTGGCCAGCAGGACTAGGGAAGTAATTGTCCCCCTGTACTTGGCACTGGTGAGGCCGCACCTGGAATACTGTGTTCAGTTTTGGGCCCCTCACTACAAGAGAGACATTGAGGTGCTGGAGCGTGTCCAGAGAAGGGCAACGAAGCTGGTGGAGGGTCTAGAGCAGAAGTCTTACGAGGAGTGGCTGAGGGAACTGGGGTTGTTTAGCCTGGAGAAAAGGAGGCTGAGGGGAGACCTTATTGCTCTCTACAACTACCTGAAAGGAGGCTGTAGTGAGGTGGGGGTCGGTCTCTTCTCCCAAGTAACAAGTGATAGGATGAGAGGAAATGGCCTCAAGTTGTGCCAGGGGAGGTTTAGATTGGATATTAGGAAAAATTTCTTTACTGAAAGGATGGTCAAGCATTGGAACAGGCTGCCCAGAGGGGTGGTGGAGTCACCATCCCTGGAGGTATTTAAAGGACGTGTAGGTGTGGCATTTAGGGACATGATTTAGCGGTGGACTTGGTAGTGTTAGGTTAACGGCTGCACTTGATCATAAGGGTCTTTTCCAACCAAAATGATTCTATGATTCTATGATTTTGTGTTATCTCAGTTGTGAATGCTGTTTAGGAACTGAGACTGTGTTCATAGCTTGTTCGTAGATGTTGCAAATCTGAACTTACCTGTGAAAGCTGTTGACTGATTATGCTCCATTTGTAGTAGAGCTACACAAGCAAATACTTTCTGCTATTCTAGTTAAATGTTTTCTGGTTATAAGTAAGGAAAGAGCATTCCCCACTCTCCCACCGCTCTTCCCTTCTTGCAGCTGATGTGGCCATGCTGCCAAACTTCAGTGTAGATCAAGCATAGAAAATGATAAAATTTCATTATGGGTGCATAAAAGAATGTTTGCACGATGATTTTTTAAAAAAATGCAGCACAGTATAAATATGTCAGGTAAGATGCACAAAAAGTACATTATTAACCAGCACTGTATTTGAATAGGCAAAGTAAGAATCCCCAGGTGTATGCTTTAATATGTATGCTAATTACCCAGTGTATGGATAATCTATTTGAAAATTCAAAGCAAATATAGCATGTTCATCTCAGCTGAAGATGACTAACTACTTCTGAGACTATTAATCACCGAGGATGGTTTTCTTACTCAGCCTTCTGAGGACTTTGAATAGGAGAAGTTGGGGGAGGGACTTTTTTGGTTTTCTTAAAAGCTTTTCTATCCCCCAAGCCCTCTGCCTAAAAGCCGGACAGAACAAGCAGAACTTGTAGGAGATTGAACGAATATTGAGGATATGGCAATATTCAAAAAAGGGACAGGTTATCCCATCAGAGATAACTAGTTGTTCAATTAATCTGATATAAATTCTGTTGATAGTAGATACATTAGACTCAAACTTCTCCAAGTTACTTCAGCTAGTAAAAGAAACTCTGGTTTTAAAAGTACTGCCTAAAATATTTATTACACTGGTTAAGAATGATTGCTGGCCCCAATCAATCCACAACAGGGCTAAAACATAAATGTACTGTTAATAAGATTACAGATAGCACAAAGATTTGTGACATGATGACAATTCATGGCAGAACAGTCACCAAAAAAAATCATAAGAATTATCAATTACTTCTTTTTTCCAGTACGGAATTAAATACAATTTTGTAGTTAATGTTTCTTTTCTATAGCGTTACATTAAGACAAATTTATTCCCTTTATCTGTGAAAAGACCAATTCTTGGTTTTAGTGTCTTTCAATTTTCTGGATCCCTCAGAATTCTTCTTTAGATAAATCTTTTTTTGAAATGTTAACTCCTACAAATTGTATATTTTTTTGCTCTAGAAGATGTCAGGTTGAAAAAAACAGCAGCAATTCAATTGGTAGAGTGACTTTTGATTATGACAGTAACACATTATCATCATCTTACTTTTTTAAGCCTTGCAAACCAGGGATTTCTCCTAATGATTTTAACCTCTCTCACCAGATTTTTAAAGTAGTAAGTAGCTTCTAATTTCTACTTTAAAAAAAATACTGCTCATTTTTTCTGCCTCCTCTGCCCATCTGTTATATTGATATTTTAATTTACTGAATTCATCTCACCATTCTGTCAGGATCAGGATTTAGCCGATTCTGTCATTAATATGTAGAATCATGTTTTTTGGTCATCTGATAAACGCTTTGAAAAGGTCACCTGGATGCAGTCTCAGAGGGTGGGATTCAACTGCCTACAAATAGTTGTAGCACTTTCTTAGATGTGCCAGGTGACTGAGCTGTCCACAAAGGGCTGGGGTATGTGATGGAGGGCATAGCTACGGCCTGCGGGAACACCAGCTGCTCTATGGTGTCCCGTGTTTAGACAGCTGAATGACCCACTGTAATGTATGGAGTGTCAGTAGATAATTTTTTTACCTATCAATATTCTCTTGTGTAGCCATGTGCTTTCTTTTGCAAAATCCTATTTGTTTCACTGTTGTGCTGGTTTTGGCTGCGATAGTGTTAAATTTCTTCATAGCAGCTAGTATGGGGCTATATTTTGGATTTGTGCTGGAAACAGTATCAATAACATAGGGATGTTTCAGTTATTGCTGAGCAGTGCTTACACAGAGTCAAGGCCTTTTCTGCTTCTCACCCCACCCCACCAGGGAGTAGGCTGGGGGTGCACAAGAAGTTGGGAGGGGACACAGTTGGGACAGCTGACCCCAACTGACCAAAGGATGTTCCATACCATATGATGTCGTGCTCAGCAATAAAACTAGGTGGGAGGTTGGCGGGTGGGCTGCTGCTCGGGTACTGGCTGGGCATCGGTCGGTTGGCGGTGAGCAATTGTTTCCATTTGTATCACTTGTCTTTCTTGGGTGTTATTTTCCTCTCACACTTTTTTTCTTTTTTTCCCCCACCTTTTCCTTACAATTTATTATTATTGTTGTTGTTGTTGTTGTTATTGTTTCTTTTTAATTATTAAACTGTTGTGATCTCAACCTATGAGTTTGTTTCTCACTTTTACCCTTCCAATTCTTTCCATATCCCACCAGGCTTGGCGAGGGGTGGGGGGAGCAAGTGAGCAGCTGTGTGATGCTTAGTTGCCAGCTGGGGTTAGACCACAACAACTATGTTTACCATAGATATGTTCAGTATGTTTATTTCCCCTCCAAGTAGATTGTTCCTGTCAGTGGTGTTATGCCACCGTTATCTCAGAATGGAATATTTTGTACAGCTGGGCCACTGTCACAAAAGAGTTAGCAGACATAATGTGTATCAGAAATTATAATATTTCTGAAGTTGCCCCATATTTGAACACCGTAAGAAGGCAAATTACAAGCCAATGATGCTGTCAGGGTACTGTGGAGGCCAGGGAACCAGGGACCCCCATGGGGCAAGCCGGGCAGGACAGGGACTCACCTGCTGTGGCCAGATGTAACCTTTATCCACATCCTAATTAACAGCATTCTTTTCAACTATCTTTATTACTTAAACATACATATTTGTGTCTAGTCATCTAGCTGTTTCAATCAAGTGGGTCTTCAAAGTTCTCCAAGGATTTGCAATATTTGTAGGCAGCTGGAGAATGCCAAATTCTTTCCATTGCTTTCACTCTTCCATCTGAAGTTGAAACCCATTTCTCTCAAAACACCATCCACTACAATTTCTGAACTGTGAAACAAATTCAATCTGATTAAGATCTCATTTCAAAAGGAGAATGGTGTAAGTACCATAAATAAGCTTTAGTTTGTTTTTAATAATCTAGGCAGATTTTTAAAATAAAAACCTGCATATATACAGGGAGGCTTTAGAGCATTTTTTAAGATGGTAGGCTGTTCTTTTTCTGATAGTCTGCAAGAGCTGAACAAATTTTCAATTACAACGTTGAACGGTAAGTGAGAAACATAGGGAAGTGCAGGGTGCTTCTGGTCAATGCAAAGCTTTTAACACTGGGTGTCACTATTGCTTCATGCAAGGGAAGCACAGCAACCACTTGCTGTGGAAACAGGATGAAATATTACATGACCAAATATCTTTATCAGCTGTGAAATCTTCACCGCATTAACGTCAGAAGAAAGATATAAGTAACAGTTCGTTTCTTCATTATCACTGCTTATATTTCATGAAATTAGAAGTCATAAAACCAGTAATGTTGGAAGCTTGAAAGCTACTACAACTAACACGATCTAGGAATTGAGAGGTAAAATCCCCTTAATTTATGATATTAAAGGTTTGTTACATATATAGCAAGAGACTGTGACATTTTTCAATGTTATCTCTGTGCATATTTAAATAGGCCACACAGACTGATGACCCAAGACTAGGATGGTATTTAATTTTTCAGTGACAAAAGAACGCGAGATATAATAATTTAAAAAATAATTACGATATTATATCTGGTCCTGATATCCATAAGTGCATGTTCATCTGGATTTCAGGACTGACCTTTAGGAAGCTGGGTCTATAAGAAATTTTTGGCCATATTGCCATAGCTTGTTGCTGGTTGATCCCACCCACAGTTCATAAAATTACCAATTCATAAGAACATGTTCTTAAAGGATGGATTATCTTTTAAATGGTGTGTTAGGAATTCCATTAAGAAATAGATGGAAGGAAGTAGCAAAATTTCCACCTTGGGTTTAGAAACAGCATAAAAGTAAGTACAAAACAGAGACCTAAAGTTTTTCCTTATTGCCTTTTTTTTAATTGATATTTTTACAACAATCTGTTGTAACTTTCTCATAAAAATAAGTACACATATATGACAATTATAATGTGGATAACTTGCAACATTTTTGTCAAGGCAGTAAGTTATGGTATCTGCTTGGAAGTGTGCTCAGAGAAAATTCAAGAGAGATATAAGCCTCATTTTCCTAGGCACTTTATGTGCACTTCAAGCTCTGAAGAGCTTGAAATCTGTGGTGTGATACAGTGGAAAGTTTGTAATGTGAAAGTAGTAACTCATCCTACAAATGAATATTTGCATATCTGAGAACAGCAAGACATAATGCCTGATAAACAGGTGATCTCCATGTAAAAGGCATAATGACTTCATATCTATGTTCTGAGACATCCAGTGTTAACATGACAGATTACAGACTATGTCCTGTTTTCTGATCATATGCATATATTTAATCAAGTTTCGTCTTTTCCGAATCTATGTAAAAATATAGGGCTGAGAAACACCTCCTGAGTCAATTCATCTTCTGCCATCATGGGCAGTTACATTGCACAATCCCATTAACTACATTTATTAAGGTCCATTTTAAAGCTAATTACCTTTCTTGGTCTGATGACACCCATGGAAAAGCTATACTACAATCTCACATCTTTCATGACTGGATATCACCTACTTGTTTTCAGATGAAATTTATTCATGATCAATTAAGCTCCCAATTTCATCCCTTTCTAGTTAGTTTATACCAGATCTGCAACTTAGTTTGCGAAGTTCTGGGATCAATATAGCCTTGTTCTTTTGCCTTGAGTGTGTTAACTGCTTTGCAATTGCTTTTATCTCAGTGCAAGCTAAAACAACACTGAAAAAACTTGAAAAACAGGAAGTGTAATTATTGTGGCTATGCAATTGATGTATTGGGGTGCTTGCACATATGACTGATAAGCAGCTGGGTAACAGACTAAACAAGCAAGATGTGTAGATTCAAAGCATTAATGAGGTGTACACACTACATATATGATATTGATACAAGGAAGATGTGCAGACCAGCTATGAAAATAAAGAATTTGAGATATACAGCATGAGTTGATCACATGGGACTGTAAAGGACTGAAGTCTGAGTGCCTGCTTCACATTTAGAGAGTATTAATCAGATAAACAGATGATAGGAAACTGTATCTAACAGAGAGATGCAAGGTACTCACAAATTGTATATAAATGGAAGATGCAAATTTGGTTTGGACTGCTAGGTGCCATTGCGTGGTGTTTGGTCACCAACACTCAGTATTGTTGTTGTTACTTATACTACCTGAAAAAACTCACTGAGTTTTGGACAGATTCTTTGGCTGAATGTCATATAAAATCCCTCTTGGGTGAGAGGAACAAACTCTGGAGCATCAAATATTAATACTGTGCAATATACAAGGCCTGCCCCGGAATACCTGAGTCAAGGTCCCAGAAGCATTAGCAGAAGCCAGTGGAAGAGGCAGAAGATCCTTTGCAGAGAGGTGACCTTGAAGATCTTTCCTTTGTCCATGTTATCTGGATGTCTACTGTGTAGCCTCACTTCTTTCTTCCTTATTCTCTTTCTGTTTATATAGAAGCACTATAGAAGCCCAACAGAACTGCAGTCATGACTGAAATACAAATTTTGAAGGGTATGTGCTATTAAAGAAAGAAAAATGCCTGTATAGAGTAAAGGCTGTAGATAAGCCATAAAGCCTGTAATAAATTAGAAAAAAATAAGAGCTAGCACAGATCTACCTTTGGTACCTGTACCGGTTTTGGCTGGGATAGAGTTAAATTTCTTCACAGTAGCTTGTATGGGGCTGTGTTTTGGATTTGTGACTAAAACAGAATTGATAACACAGGGATGTTTTAGTTGTTGCTGAGCAGTGCTTACACAGCATCAGGGCCTTCTCTGCTTCTCATGCTGCCCTGCCAGTGAGTAGGCTGGGGGTGCACAAGGAGTTGGGGGGACACACAGCCAGGACAGCTGACCCCAATGGACTAAAAGGATACCCCAGACCATATGGCGTCACACTCAGCAATAAAACTGGGGAAAGAAGGAGGAAGGGGGATGTTCAGAGCTACAGCATTTGTCTTCCCAATAACCATTAAGCGTGATGAAGCCCTGCTTTCCTGGAGCTGAACACCTGCCTGCTGATGGGAAGGACTGAATGAATTCCTTGTTTTGCTTTGCTAGCACGTTTACCTATTAAACTGTCTTTATCTCAACCCACAAGTTTTCTCACTTTTACCCTCCTGATTCTCTCCCCCATCCCACTGAGGGGGAGTGAGCGAGTGGCTGTGTTGGGCTGAGCTGCTGGCCGCGGTTAAACCACAACAGTACCCTTAGCCAATATGAGTATGAATGGAGGTTCCCCAGTCCTCCATCCCTGTAGACCTACAATTTTTATCAAGCTGCAAAGGTTACACCAATATGTAATAGTAAGGTATTGCTGCTGGAGAGCCGATCTCCTCAGCTAGAAGACTAGGTTGGGAAGACAGAATTAAAAAAAAAAAAGACAATAGCAAAAGGGGCAGAACAGTGAGACGTACAAAGATATTGGAGGAATCAAAAAATTATAATCCTATTAAGACAGTGACCTGACGCATCCAGAATTCTGAAAAGGATCTACCTGCACTTTTTTCTTCTAGAAACACCTAGAGTTTTGCAACTCCACAACTGTATTTTACTGGGACACAGACAAGAGCAATGAACTTTTTAGGCAGAGAAATCTCAGACCTGCTGGATGAGACCTAAAAAGGTGTACATACAAATCTCCTTTCTGCACTCCGTGTTCTTCCAGAGTTAGTCTCCCCAGCAACTTTTAGTGGCTCCCTGGATTGCAGCCATGCCAAGACAGGGATGCAAGGGATGTGGGGGAGACATGGAAAGTCTTTCTTTTTAAAGTCCTGCCTATGCCATGCCTTTTAAAGACTCCTGTGCAGCTCCTCCACCATCTTGCACCCCATGTCCATCCCATCCCAACTCCTTTCTTGTGTTAACCCACCCTCCCAGATCATGCTAGCTTCTGCTCAGGCAGGGTGCAGGGGTTGGGGAAAGTACTCTTCCTCCTGACTGTTTTTGCCACAGAGAAGGACATGTGTTAGCTGGCAGCAAGGCAATAAGACAGAGCTGGTCCACTGTGCTGTACTGGATGAGCACTGCTATGGAACTTCAGGCATAGGGGTGAGGAAAAGGGGAAGGGAAGAAAGAGAAAAAAGACAAGAGTGGATATTTTCCTTCAGCTTCTAATTTCAAATTATGCCTCTGCAATGTTTTTTCTCACTTTGCCTAGTTCTGCAGGCCCTGGAATAAAAACTGAGGTGAGCCTGTTTTTTTGGCAAGTAGAGGGGGTGCAGGCTGAAAGGCATTGCTGTCTCTTGTCTTGTAGGCTGACTGAAACAGTGAACCCAGCAGAATTTGCTCAGAGCAGCTCCCAGAAGAAGAGTGTGTATGACAGTGAAGGCACTTTTTCATTCATTTCCTACAGAAGATGGATGGCCGGAAGTGTATTTGTCCTACTGATAAAATAGAAGACCTAAATTCTTACCTGTAAATGCAAAATGACCCTGAAGAAGCTCTTCCAGATTTATGGAAGGACAGCAGGATTCATCTCCAATGTGAAGCTGCAAATACCCTATATACGGTAATTTGCAGTACACATGCATGAAACTGGTGGGCTGTTCTAGGAAGTGACAGAGACCTAGCCGTAAATTACCTGGGAATATGGCACCTACCTCAGTACATGTCATTACTGTGATTGTGCCTGGAAATGATTAGTAACACAGTCTTTCATTTTACCTGCAACTGCAGAAGTACATTTGGGCATGTAAACTTTATCCATACTTTTACACAGTGAAAGCATGGGCTACTTGAACAACTCCTTAAGAGCAGGCTGATTATGTTCCCTTTTTCACCCAATGCTGCAGCTGGAGGAAAGGACAATAGATAAGTTTCAGCTATCTTCATTTGTCTGCATTTTGATTTCTACAACCATTACAGCAAGTACTGAGCTCAGTGTTTCAAAAACATTATTTTGACAAAGTAAATTTTCCTTTATTGTATAAATTTTCCTTTAAATAAATACATTTTCCAAAAGAAATTTTCCTTTATTTATTTTACTAATACTGAAAGGTTAGTGATTAATAAAGGTTATTTAGGCCCATGGTGATTATATTGGATATATTAAGACTAATAACCACAGGTTATCACACTTAGTTCACTTACATACTTTATCACAGATAACACGAGAGAAGGCAAGGGTCTTTATAAAGTTTTACCTGAAAGTCCACAGAAACCTTTAAACTCCTTCGACCTTTGTTCAGCATATACAAAAATACTTTATTTCTCCATCTCCTCCTCCCCACCCTCACCCCATCAAGTATCACTATCTGATATTTTGTAATATAACAAATTCATATGAAATTTCTTACTGGCTTTGGTTCACAACAATGTACAATTTCAAATTTTGACATTTCAAACAGCAAAATGTTAATTACTAAGGATCAGAAGAAGTATCCTTTCTGAGGGAGAGGCAGATTCAAGCAATAGTCGTGAGTTCCTGCTCCTGGTGGACCAGGAGGCAATTATTCCGGGATGAGGCAACTCCATCTGATAAGATAATTGATATTGAAATAATGATAACAACATTCAAGTTCCATGTTACATACCTTGTAATAATGCAAGGCGGCACTCAAGAGGACTAATTAGAACAACTATTGAACACCTGAGACCTCTTTAGTTTACAAGTTTGTCCATAACATAAGGAAATTAAAAAAGGGAGTACAGAAGAGACTAAAGAAGTCATAGATCTTTTTCTGACACAAAAGACTTAAGCAGAAATAGAAAAAAAAAAATTTGGAAAATGGTAAGACAGGGCCAGCTCTTACAGTAGGCCCAGAGAAGAAACAGAATTTGAGGGGACTAATGTCTTATGGCCCCTATCCTAAAATCTTAGTAGAGGTTCAAATAGTTTGTGCAGTGTGGGAGGTTCATGTTTTGGTGTGTTTTTCAGGATTAGGTGGAGAAGTTGGGGAGAAGAAGATTTCTGAAGAAATTTTATGTTGATGAATTATATCATAAACTTTCTAAATATGCTGTTCTTCTGCAACAAAGTGGTTCTTTGGAGGGTGGAAGGAATCACTTTAAAGGATAAGTTCCCCAACACTGAGGCTGCATATGAAAGTATAAAAGAATATTCCAGCATAGAGAAGAGAGAAGACTTTCTCTGAGATCAGAGAGCTCACACCTAGTAACAGATTTCCATTTTAGAAACAGCACAAACAAGAAGTGAAACATCATAAAATATGTGAGGACATAATCTAGAATTTGACTTTTCCGTCATAGGATATTAAGGAATATAAAAAGCTACCTGATTTTAACTGACTTGCATGCTTGTTTGAAAAAGGCAGTCAGGATCCAGCTGCTCTTGACTTGTTTTTGTTGGCTGGCGTTCTGATGTGTTTGCACTGAATACAGTATGTATGTATTATCATATTATATCCTGCCAGTACAGTAAGATAGCAGCAGTGGTTCACATTATGAAAAAAATATTTTGGGGAAAATACAAGTATCTGTTTTAGCGCTCTCAAAAGGAATTTTAAAAAATCAGTCTTGGTGTTTAAATGAAAGACTTGCCTGCTTACCTGTATCTTTACAGACCTAGTCTTCATTTCAACTATTGTACTGTCTAATTCATTATGTGATCCTTATGGCTGAACACAGTAGGTCATCTCAATTTCAGGGCACTGTAAGAGAAAAAGGAAAGTTAATGTTACTGCTCTGCTGAATACGTGGGTATTCTATACCACACAATGTATCTGTTTGCTGGGGTAAATTGCTTTTTCAATTTGTTCTGCAGATATAATCAGCTGATGTTGAAATACCATCTTAAAGTTCTACTTTGTTGGAAGGGAAGAAAAGATGTATAAATATGACACATAATTTCAACCCACTTAATTGTAATAGTTTACACTCTGCTTCTACAGTGACCTGCCTATGTGTTTGACAACATGCAGTATGCATACTCAGAATTGTTTAGCAGTTAGGGTCCCAAGTATGGCTATAATCTTAACCGCTTATCTCTCATTAAAACAAGGGAAATAGTTGGATGTTTTATTGTCTAGCCCAACATAATGGCCAGGTGTGTTTAGGTAGTGGTAACCCTATACACTAAGGTAGAACCTGTCAAGATCCCCTTCCATCTTATGCAAAGTATCAATCCCTTATCTGGCAGAGCATAGAAGTAACAAGTTTTTTGTTTGTTTGAGATGATGATCTACTCGGCAACTAAAAAACCCTCGAACTGGTAAACATGAAACATGGTCTGCCTGAAGATGGCAGTATTTGATTTGGAAGAATAAATCCTGGCGAGAACTGCAGCTTGGATCCTGTTTTATTATTCATCGTACCACAGCACCTAAGTGACAGGCTGTCAATAATTAAAGGGAGGGTAGGAGAAGAGAGGGCACATGTTTCACAGTCTTCTGACCTGCCATAATTTTTCCTTCTCTCTCAGCATGAAGATTCTCTAGCGAGCGTGTAGTAATAATCTATTTACAGGCATTACAACACCTGCATTCCAGTCTCCAGCAACGGTTTCCTAGGAAATCCTTCATTTCAGGGTTTTTTGTTTTTTAATCAGCTGCCAATTAAGATTTGTCCTATAATGAAGTGATGGTGCTAAAAATGTCAGCACTGTATTGCTTCCATTTCACAATTTTTTTAAGTGTTTGAGAATACATTGAATTTACAGTCCTAAAGATCTTTTTGTATCCAGATATTTAAAGACTAGCTATGAAGTAGCATGTTTAAGTTAAAATGATATGCAACTTCAAAGGGGCTACCGCCTTAGGAGAAAATAAATTTGATAACTTACTAAATATTCACTCTAGATTTCTGTCAGTAATTCACAGAATCATTACAGTTGCCTCGTAGCAAATTTCCTCTTTACAAGAATATCATGTGAAAACCTTGTGTAAATAACCAAACAAACCAGCCCAAATCAAAATAAAAGCTATCTTAAAGAGAATAGTTGGGCTATTCTTATTTTCAACCTATCTGTGGAAATCTTGTCTGTATTATGCGTAAATGCTTTTTTCACCATCCTAAATCATTTATTTCACTGGGTTATATGGGTGTATGAAGATCTTTTTATTGCTTTGATTAAAGACTCCACAATACTCCTGAGGTTCAATGCAAGTCGTAAGTGGACATCATAACTACAATGCTCCTGGCTGGTTACAGAGTTGAGAAATTAGTTTCTGGTAACATGATCACCTTTTATGATTTATTATAGTTGCTTCCAAAGTGGAGCTGTGATTCCCAGACTGGGTTATCAGGCTTACAAGATCAGAGGAAAGGTAAAATTGGGGCATCCAGCCAATGCTGGATTCATAAATCCTCTCCTCATAATAACCAGAGATAAACTCTAGTACTCATAAATGCGGTTCTCTAGACCATGAGATTAGTTGTGCATCTTTTATGGCAGATTTTGGTAACCTGACAGATGTAATTCTAATCCTTTAAAGGGGAAAGGCTAAGCATATGACCTTCTACTTCCTCTAAAAGATGTGGAATCTTCTGCTCCTCGCTTATTATCTATGTAGGAAGTTTGCTTTCTGTCCTGGGCTTGCTTATGGTACTTTTAAGATCACAGACCATTTGCATCCACTTGATGTACTAGTGTGTGCTGAACGCACCCCTGTTGTCACACTCAAATACTGTGTGTCAGGAAAGGGGCAATAGCTTTTTAGGACTCTCGCAGCTGAAAGTGAATATGAAATGAGACCAACTCTGTATCAGTCCAGTTTAGGTCACATTAGAAGAATTCACCATGAAAACAGGCTTATGAGCATTTACAGGCAGCAGCTGCCTGCTACTAAGATGTGGCAGGTAACAGCGGAGAGTCGCATGTCTGCCCCACCTGCTATCAAGGGACTGCTTGCTGCAGGACTGGAGCTGTGCCCCTTCCCTTTCTCCTGCATACACCAGGGCAGGCAGGGTGATATTCTACCCTAAGTCAACATGTAGGCCTACCAGTTACCTCAGTAATTATTTTCCAAAGCTCAGAGGCTTACTTACTTTACCTGAGTGTATATAGTTCCCACAACTAATAGTTAAAGCTAGGAGTTCCTGTAAGCAGTGCCATGGAAAGGAGTGGTGTGGGAAGCATCATACCTGCAGCTTTTGATGCTCCAGTCCAGGTGACTGGTATGCATTTACAACTGGACTGAGCAGAGGAAGCCTTTGTCAAGTCTAGAGCAATGCTGAAATTTTGCACCTGAATATGTGGCAAGACACCAGAACTGTTACCCAGTACTCGAGAAACTGGGTGATTTTTTTTTTTGTGCAGGGTTTTTGGTTTGTGTTTGTTTTTTTGGCTAAAGGGGCCACGGTCATTTCAAGAGCACAAAGAAAAAGAAAGGAGAAGCTGTATGGGAAGTTCTTTAATGCACAGAAGCATGACATTTTAAGTAGTTCCTGATTTTAACTGGGGTCATTATTTCTAATCAAGGCTTGTCAGCAGATTTCACTTCATTTAATCTGTGTTGGAGAGTGATCTTGGAAAGGATTTATAATAAAGCCAATCACAGTAATTTAAAAGTGTTACAAGAGATGGGAGGAATTTAAAAAAAACGGGAGGTGTTTTGGGGGATGGGTCCCAAACAGGATTCATACATGTACCTTCAAGTACAAACAAACAAACCACATACCACCCATGCCACTCCACATTCTCCCATATACCTCTAAGGAAGAGGAGCAGGAAAATTAGATTGTAGGAAAATTAGAATGCAGGCACGCATAGACAGAGAATACAATCTGGCTAGGCACAGGATATCTAAGTATAGGAGTAGATGCAAAGGCCTTCTGAGAACAACCCCTGCCAAGATAAGATTCTCTGGTTTTTTTGGAGAGAAATAAGTGGGGCAAGTTAAAGAGGATTTTGTGTTGACAACCCCCAAGACAGCAAGTAAGATAGCCCATGACAACTTTCCATGAAGAGACATGTTTGAAGAATCACTTTCAAACAAAATTTGTAAGAAATCTTTATGATAAATTAATAAATTAGTAATATCATTCATGTCATATTCTCTTCCTTCCCTGTCTGGTCTCTTGTTCATCCCTCTGTCCTGCCCACAAATGTTTCTGTTTCAAGCAGCCAGACAGCAGAATGGCTGAAAATAGATGACTCCCACTGCCATATCATTCTGCCCAGTTAGTGTCTGTCTATTAGGCTGATGATATAAACTTATAACCTTGGCAGATGTATATAAAAAAAAAATACAATCAAGCATGACTAAAAGATTTTTTGAAAAGGTAGTCTTTGGTTTTATAGCAACATTTTTAGGCAGTGCCAACTCCCTGCAGTCTCTGTCTTTGAAAAGAAATTGGGGCCTTTGCCAGAATTCATGTTAACTACTGCTGGCAAAAACCTACAGGCAAACTGGCCCTTTATCTGGAAGCAGCAGCTGCAGCACCACATTTCAGAGAAACTGCATCTCTCAGTATTTCATCACCTTGCTCCCACAAGAGCAGCTATGTTAAACATTTGTACTCTTGCAAAATGCATATCCCTAAAACTAAAGAAATATCTAACAGGCAAATACAAAAAGTCTGGGAAGATGAGAGACACCTTGACAGGTTATATGAATGCTGCTGTTAGGATAGTTTATGTTTGTACATTTGCACATTTTAGTAAGATAGGACACATTCCTAAAGGGTTGACCCATATTGAATGAAATGCACATATCTTCCATCTGTCACCACGGCAGGGAAATGCATGTGATATGTATTATGAGATCAACTAGCCTAGCTGGAAAAAGAAACACATTCCTGTGTGCACAAGCCTGTTTGGGCTTCATGCTGTCCCATGGCTGAGGGATGGGAGGGAACAAAACTGATTGAATTAAAAAGTGCATAAAAAAAGCTTTGCACAATTCATGTCCACATTTTAACTTTTCCTACTGGTGTGTTTCCAAAGAGAGATAGATAGAGATTCTTTCAAACCATGAATGTTCTGCCTTAGCACAAAACGGTCCCAGTTGCTGTATGCAATATTGCACTTACATTGTTTAATATTGGATAGACGGACCTGACTCTCCAGTTTTTATCCATGTGCAAAGTCCAGCATAGCTATGTGGGACTTCAGGTTGTAAGGTCAAGTCCTGAATTACGTACTGCAACAATTCTACTGCACTAGAAGATTAAATGAAGGGTCCTGCCACAAAAGTGCAATAATTGTGTAGGAACTGCCACAGACAGCTGTGGACAGCCATTGTCTCCTGCGCTGAATGTGAGACTTACAAAATTGGCTACTGCTTCACTCTCCCTATGCATTTGTCTAACAATATCTGGCATGTAGGCATGGAGGGAAAAGATCTGGTGATACAGCTGGCTGGCCTGAGCTGTCAACAGGCTGTGTCTGGTAAATGGGATCCCAGGCTGGGAGAAATGCTGCTTTCAAGGAAGTGAGCAGGGCCAGGGGCCTCTCTCCCACCTGTGCATGAATCTGCTGTAAAAGAGGTGTTCTTTTTGCTACTTAGGCTCAACTTCTCTATCAGAGACTTAACATGCAGTTTACATACTCATGTTTAAATATACAGGGGCTGCAAAGCTAGGGAGAAAAAAAAAAGTGAGACTTCCTTTAGATTAAAGGAACTATGAGACAGAAATAAGGGAGCATTTGAAGAGTGTTTCTCCAAGTATTCAAACAGGAAAAGTTTAGCTAGCTCGATATAGGTTTCTTCAGAAGAAAAAAAAAACCACAAAACAACTCTCTGAAAATGTTACATAGAAAATGTGATTCTTGCTCTAACTGCTCAGGGTGTTGCAGACACCTTGAAAAGTTCTTTAGGTGCTTTAGCGGAGTCTTGAAAGCTGGTGCCCGTTGTAGATCTTGATCACTTGGGGAGAACATTTACCCTTGAATGTCTTACTCAGGTTTTCAAAATGTGTCTTGGGCATACAAATCAAGATGATCAAAGTACCTAAGGAAAAATGTAAAGCTGTTCTTTCATTGTATGAATGTATTTTCACCTGTATCCAGTATTTTCACCCATATAAATGAAAGCATTGTCTTTTGCCCACCTGAACCCTGATGGGTGGTATTTGCTTTTTTTCTTTGACAAAGTCTACATCTCTAATACTATTGTTGCAATCCATAAAGTACAGTATATTCCTCTTCTACCTGCGTATGCAGTGCATGACACCACCTAGCCTGCAGATGAATATAATTCAGAGGATTCAGAGAGAGGTAGTTCCATTTTGCAGTACAAGCAAAGGACAGCGTGGCATGGGTATGGTAGTTGCAGAAAGTGTCATACCATTATAGGAAATCAGTAGTAAAACAACTGCATGTCAGTGGTTGCAAGAACTAGAGCATATGCTACCTAATTTTGCAGAATGACATAGGTATACTTCTGAAATTTAATATTTACTCAGCTTCTTTTCAGAAACCTGCAAACTGTCATGTTACACAGTGGGATTATTTAGAAGTAATTGCACAAATTGATTGTCACATACAATATTCCTTTAGTGCTTGAGAAGTACTCTCTCAGCTGCAGTTAATTTGGGCAGTAGTGCCTAATATTTGTTAATTAAAGATTTATATTCCCTGTGGATTATCCTGTGTCTTATTCTTCACTTTGCACACTGATGTAAATTTGAATTGGTTATGATTATGTTTCCTGTTAAATATTCAGAATGAAGTTATTTACTCAAATAAATTCTTTGGTCATAATCTGGCTGTTTAAAATAAGCTAAAGTCACTTTTCAATATTATTAACATAGAGTTAAAGTTGCCCTGAGGTGCCTCATGCTCTTCCAGAGTGTTTTGTGCAGTGACAAGTCTTTGAAAAGCAAAACATATTATTTTAACAGGTGCCTCAGATGTATCATGACACTTTCTGTGCAGGGGCTGGCAGTAGATGCTGGAAATTATCTGTATGAAATCAAGGTGTGTTAATTGCATGAAGTGTAGTTATGTTGAATGAGGTAGGAATGATAGGGGAACTAGTAGGAATAGGTTGGTGAGCTGTGGTTTTGATAGAAAGACAACTGGAACGTAGAGTTAAGATCAAAGGAAAGATGCACTTGGCCTGCCTTGTTTTCCTGTTTTATGCGTTGTCTTAAAAGTGTTTAGATACTTGTTGATACAGGCTTGTCAGTACTAAGGTGGGCTACATAGTACAGTACAAGTTGGGGGGTGATTGCTAGGTAAATCCTTTTCCCGTGGGAATCTGTACTGGTGAAAGGAATAGTCAGTCAGTCCTACCTACAACTCTTCAAGTCCTCAGATACAGTAGTAGGGCATGCACAAAGTAATCTCATGTTTCCTCCATAAGGCATGTGGTAGTCATATTCAAAGCATGTTTTCTAAGAGGAATAGTATTTAAAGTTTTAAAAAAGTGTTTTCTCTAAAGTTATTTTAATATAATTAAAGTCAGAGGCTGCAGATTAAAGCTTTGATCTGAATGTGAGAGAACAGTGAACTACAACTATTTCAGTTTGCTCATGCCCATTTCAGCTGGCATACCACTTACAGGCACACCACTCCAGGAAGCCATTAAGCCATGAAACTTGGATCTCTTATCAGCAAAAGCGTTTTAATGTTTCTACCCAAATCAGCCATTCCAATCAGTTGTTTGCTGATCCTTTGATTTTCCTGTTCCTAAGATAACACACTTTCCATATTTAATTGTTACGAATTTTCATACACATCAGTGGGGCACTTTTGGGACCAGCGTAGATGAACTGGAAAATGGATTCCTCAGTAGCAGTTACCTAATACTTATCTTTTTGGAAGTTAATTGAAAAGATAAGCCTCCCCTTCTCTTTCTTGTAGTCTACAGTTCTCAAACAGCTTTTCTTAAGGAAGAGCCTTGATGTTGGCACTGGCAGTCACAGCTACAAGTGAGAGGACAGAGGGCTTTTCTGCTGTCTTGGAAAGGAAGTCTTAGCTGACATCGAAATAGCAATGGCTTCAAAAGTGCAGGAAAGAAGAAAAAAGAATAATGTGAGCCTTTTCCCTGTTTACTGAGGGAGGTGTACACAGCAAGTGTGTCTCTTATAGGAGAAAGTGACTTCTAAAGATTAATGAATCCAGATTCATGTTACCATGAAGAGAGAAAAAAACCCCTGTTATCTACATGCACAGAAGGGGAATATGAGGCACAGGCAGGATAAGACAGCCTATAGTCACATAGGAAAGCTGTGGCAGAATAAGAAATAGGATACAAAACTTGCCAGTCATTTCCCATGATCTCCTTACTTACCTCATTTCCCCCATAATGGGGGTTGGGAATGAATTTAGTTCCACATCTTAATACTAGAACCTCACACGGGGGAAGGGGGGAGAAGTGTTCAGGACTGTCGTGCTTCCCTGAATAACACTATCTCTGAGACAAAACCTAAAATGCTGAAGTGTCTTAAAATGTCTGAAATGATTCAACTTCATTAGGATTAAATGTTCTGAAGACTTCATGATGCAAAGTGTGTGAAATAATTTAGAGATGAAAAGGGAACAGTTTCCAGTTTGAAGAGATTTATTTTGAGTCTTCAGACAATTTTTTTATTATTTCTTGACATACAACTTGTAATCTATCAGCATGAAAGGCTCCAGAATATAAGAAAATCGAGTCTTAATTAGTATGTAGATGGAAAATTATAAACCCATCCTCCTTTGTCCTCTGCACTGCATTTAATTTGACAGCATTTTAAAGTCATTACTAGAACTTGTCTTTTTTTTTTTTTTTTTTAACTTTTACAGTATTATATCCGTATTTCCCATCTTTTGGTTCACAAGCAACATATTGCTCACAAGATCTGAAAGTAGCACTTGTGGCCACACCAATCATTTGTCCTTGCAGCCCACATTGACAGGAAGCACAATTAGGATGTTGCCTTTATCATGTTACTTGCTCCACAGCTTCCCAAGCATCAAGTAAAAGTTGAAGGCAACTTACTCATAAGAGTAAAACTGTTTGAAAAAAATAACTCTAGTCTGGACTTGGGGAGAGTAATTGTGGTGGGTTGACCTTGGTTGGCTGCCAGATGCCCACCCAGCTGCTCTCTCACTCCCCCTCCTCAACTCAACAGGGGAGAAAAATAAGATGGCAAAGCTCATCGGTCAAGATTAAAGGCAAGGAGATCACTTACCAGTCACCAGCACAGGCAGAACTGACTGGAGTTGGGGAAAATTAATTTAGTTTATTGCCAATTTAAAAAAAATAGAGTAAGATGGTGAGAAACAAAGACAAAACTAAAACCACCTCCCTCCAACCCCTCTTCCCAGGCTTATCTTCACTCCTTCATTCCCAAGTCTTCCATGACCTCTGCACCAAGCAGAGCAGGGGGACAGGGAATAGGGGTTGTGGTCAGTCCATAGGAGTTCCTCTCTGCTGCTCCTTCCTCCTCAAACTTTTCAGCTGCTCCAGCATGGAGTTCCTCCCATGGGATACAGTCCTTCATGAACTTCTTCAAAGTGGGTCCTTCCCACAGGTTGAAGAACTCCTTCAGCAATGGACTGCTCCAGCATGGGTCCCCCACAAGCAACAGATCCTGCCAGGAATCCTGCTCCTACATGGGCTCCTCTCCATGGGCTGAAGCTCCTGCCAGGAGCCTGCTCCAGCAGAGGGCTTCCCAAAGGCTGGAGCTTCCTTCAGGACATCTCCATCTGCTGCAGCATGGGGTGCAGGTGGACAACTTGCATCAGCATAGTCTTCTCAAGGGGCTGTAGAGGAATCTTTGCTCCAGCACCTCCTCCCCCTCATTCTTTACTGACCTTGGTGTCTGCAGGGCTGTTTCTCCCACATTTTTCTCACTGATCTCTCTCACAGCTGCTGTGCTACGTTTTTTCCCTTTTTTAAATATGTTATTACAGAGTCACCAGTGTCTTGGCTGAGGGACTCAGCTGTGCCCCTGCGGTGGGTCCATTGGAGCTAGATGGAATCTGCTGTGTCCAGCACGGGGCAGCACCAGCCTCTCCTCACAGAACCACCCCTGCAGTCCCCTCCACCAGCGCCTGGGTATGGACACCCAATGCAGTAATGCAGTACTTGATGGAGAACCTTTTGGTTTCTCTGTTAGAAGTTAGAGGCTGCCTTATACGTTTTGTGGAAATAATCCATGAAACTATCATAAATAACCATTTAGACTAGACTAGACTAGTTCACTTGGAAGGGACCTACAATGATCATCTAGTCCAACTGCCTGACCAATTCAGGGCTGACCAAAAATTAAAGTATGTTATTAAGGGCATTCTCCAAATGCCTCTTAAACACTGACAAGCTTGGAGCATCGACCACCTCTCTAGGAAGCCTGTTCCAGTGTTTGACCACCCCCTCTGTAAAGAAATGCTTCCTAATGTCCAGTCTAAACCTCCCCTGGCGCAGCTTTGAATCATTCCCATGTGTCCTGTCACTGGATACCAGGCAAAGGGATCACCACCTCCCTCTCCACTTTCCCTCCTGTGCTGGTTTTGGCTGGGATAGAGTTAATTTTCTTCAGAGTAGCTAGTATGGGGCTATGTTTTGGATTTGTGCTGGAAAGAGTTTTGATGATAATACAGAGAGGTTATAGTTGTTGCTAAGTAGTGCTTATACTAAATCAAGGACTTTTCAGCTTCCCATGCTCTGCCAGGTGCACAAGAAGTTAGGAGGGGGCACAGCTGGGACACAGCTGACCCCAACTGACCAAAGGGCTATTCCATACCATATGGTGTCATTCTCAGCATATACAGCTGGGGGAAGAAGAAGGAAGGGGGCGATGTTTGGAGTGATGGTGTTTGTCTTCCCAAGTAACCATTACGTGTGATGGAGCCCTGCTTTCCTGGAGATGGCTGAACACCTGCCTGCCCATGGGAAGTAGGGAATTAATTCCTTGCTTTGCTTTGCTTGCATCCATGGCTTTTGCTTTCCCTATTAAACTGTCTTTACCTCAACCCACCAGTTTTCTCACTTTTACCCTTCCGATTCTCTCCCCCATCCCACCACGGGGAATGAGCAAGCGGCTGTATGGGGCTCAGTTGCCAGCTGCCGTTAAACCATGACACCTCCTCAGGAAGCTGTAGAGAGCAATGAGGTCGCCCCCCAGCCCCCTTTTCTCCACACTAGACAAATCCAAAATCATCAGCCACTCCTCACAGGACATGTCCTCCAGCCCTTCCACCAGCTTTGTTGCCCTCCTCTGGATACATTCAAGGGCCTTCACATAATTCTTAAATTGTGGGGCCCAGAACTGCACACAGTACTCCAGGTGAGGCCGCACCAACGCTGAATACAGCGGGATAATCCCCTCTTTTGACCGGCTGGCTATGCTGTGTTGGGTGCACCCCAGGATGCGGTTTGCCCTCTTGGCTGCCAGGGCACACTGCTGACTCGTGTTGAGCCTGCTGTCAGCCAGCACCCCACATCCCTTGCTGCAGGGCTGCTCTCCAGCCACTCCTCTCCCAATTTATACTTGTGCCTGGTGTTACTCCATCCTAGGTGCAGAATCCGGCATTTGTTCTTGTTAAATTTCATGCCATTGATGATTGCCCAATGCTCCAATCTATCTAGATCCCTCTGCAAGGCCTCTTGTCCCTCAAGAGTCAACAGCACCTCCCAGTTTGGTATCATTGGCAAACTTGCTAATGGTGCGTTCAACTCCTGCATCCAGATCATTAATAAATACATTGAACAAAACTGGTCCTAGAATTGAACTCTGAGGAACACAGCTGGTGACTGGTCTCCAGCCAGATGTAGACCCATTCACTACAACCCTTTGAGCTCTGCCCCTCAGCCAGTTCTTCAACCAGCATGCCAGGAACCTGCTCATCTCACAGATGGAGAAGTTGTCCAGAAGGGTGCTGTGAGGGTCAGTATCAAAAGCTTTTATATAGCAAAAGGTATCATCTTACAGTATATACACTTTTATGAATAGTCCTTCACTGTCTTTAGTACTCATACCCTTTAAGCCAGAGAAGACAATCTGCAAATTAGGCAAGTTATAGTTGAGTACATTACTGTTTTGCAGTCCTCACAGCTACTTGCTCTGGTGGCAAGCAAGCTTCTCTTTTAAGTATTTGTGTACCTGTAGAGCTGCTTATTAATTCAGAATCTGCTGTATAAATGCTTGACGGCTGGTCGTGTTCCAACAGGGTGGCTGGGCAGCAAAGAAGAAGGTAGCCTCTTTGCTCTGCCTGGGGCTGCCCTGTGCCTGGACGGCAAAGGTAACACTCTCCCTGAGGGTCTCTGCAGCGTGGGCTGGGACAGGAGGGGACAACAACAGCCTACAGGGCAAGGCCAGGTGGAGAGCGGTGACAAAAGACAGAAACACCAACTTTCCATATGGATTTGGAGGAGCCCAGAGTCCTAAAGTCTATGGCAACTCAGGAGGCCAGTAAAAGCTTTTCAGCTCAAGATGAACCTAAATGAGAGGACTGCCTTGCCAGTAAGGTGGACAAGGCAAGGAAGGATTCGTGTATGAATCTTTTAGTTTCAGTCTGTCTCCATTTTCTCCATGTTTTCTAAAAACTTTGCTCTATCCTAGTTTGTGTTCAAATGAAAGACAACCTTAGACATTCAAAGCCACTTTGTTGTACAGGTGGAACCACTCGAAAATTCTCATTAAACCACGGTCCCATTATAATTTGCATTGTCTTTTATAGGTTATATACTCACTGCTTCTGCCATCTTGCTGAGTCACAGTTCTTTCAAAAAAGGCAATAATGTTCTTTGCTTAACATGCATTTATTATTTGTAGTCCATTGCCTGAGTATTTTGTACAGCATTTTGAAGGGACTCATTACTGGGGATAGCGATATCATTAGTGAACATACCAGCTGAAAATAACTGAATAGGATGATCTCATTTTATTTATAGTTTCACAGATGATAGGATTTAACACCATAGGCCAGGGGCTAATGTCAAATTATTTTCAGCTACACTCAGTAACTTACAGTGAATTACAGTAGGGACCTAAACACCAGAAAAACAAACAACCCCCCTCCCAACTATCACATTAAGTCTTCTCCTTGTATTACAGCTTTTAAAAAGCTTAATATCTCCCTAGATAACAAGAGAAAGGTGGAAGGAGAGCAAGAACCCAAAACTTGAGTCCTACTCCAAATCCAGACCCCATTGACCATAGGTGCTTGGTAACTCTGTTGCAGACTTGTGAATACAGCACAGCATTTCATTTTTTCTTTTCTGAGATGTCACTACAGTTAACTGTATAGTTTACAGTACTTTCTTCCTTACTGATGTGAACCAGCTTTGCTGGTTGGGTCAGCTGCACTCTTTTTCTCCTGTAGTCCAAACTATTTTTTGATGGCAGGCCACAGTGGCTCCAGGAGCATGAGACATCACACGAGACAGGCTGAATGGTCAAAAAGGAGTGCTACATGTACACCAAACTTTGTAATTGCAGAGGGTTCCTAGGCAAGATGTGCTTGCATGGGCCTGCCCAGCAAGGTCTGCTTCTGGCTATGAAAGGAAAGTGCAAAATATTGCTTTGTTTTTTCTTTGTCAGATTGGAAATACTAAATCTAAACCGCAGATCTGGGAACTGGTTTCCTCTCAGTATATGAGTTTGATACACCAACCAGAAATCCAAATGCCTCACACTGGATACAAACGTTTAGCCAGGGAAGTGATTTCAACTGAACAGCAACTTGTCATCAAGTTTAGCATCTCCTGCTGTGTTATCAACAAAGCTTATCAGTAGAGATTTGAATTCCACTGAGTTGCTGAAAAAACTATCAAAATCCTGGGCCAATGCCTGTTTCCTGAGAAATCTGTGTGCCGTGTTCAGTGACCTCACCTCTTTCACACCATTTTAAGGTCTGACAGAAAGATTTTTTAATCCAATTGAATGTTTTTGTAGCTTGCAGTAAGTATTAGTAGGACATTAATAAAGGAATTATGAAATATCATTGACAGATACAATATTGTGCTAAGCAACAGAAGTATAAGATGGTACTAAGTAAAGAGTCTGCAAAAAGCCAGGTCTACAACAATCAACAAACAGGTTGACAAATATGTTTGTCAACCTGTTGGACAAACATATTTCCGACAGAACTACAGCTTTCATCTTACAGTGAAATTATTTTGATCAGATTTGATTGTTTCTTGGCCTCTTTCTTTGCCTTCTTCAATCATACTGTCCTAACTCTCAAGGATGCCAGTCCTGGGACTAGGTGCAATTATATATTTAACTGGCTTTTCCATTCTTAAGGAGTATTACTGTGATTATCTTGAATTAAAGCTGTTAATGTTTTTCTAAAAAAAAAAAGGATAGGGGATTGATCTACCTGTCCACAATACCATTCTTTACAGCTACAATCTCCAACATTGTTCCAAATACAAAGCAGAACATTCTACTTTTTCTACATTGCCATCTATGGTTTCACCATCTGCATCTTATTGTCAAATATCTGTTATCAAAGAAATGCTCTCAATGACTTAGTTATGCTGCTGCAGGCATATGATGTGTATATAGTGCAATAGTTTGCCCAGAACTGTTTTTGCTGGGTCCTTTCATTGTGCTGAGCAATTCAGAGGTAAGTCATTGAAACATTACAAGATTACACTTACAGGGAAATCTTCAGCTCTTTGGCATTAGCTCTGAAAGCTGTGGGTGTAATATCCCATGCTACCTGCATGGGATACTGTACTCTGCTGCAGCCAGTGCTTAAGGGCAAGGTCACGTTTGTGCTCCTTAGTTTTCAAAGGTGCTAGGTACTGAATACGGATGTATTGTCCCACCTGTGGCAGGCAGTGTTCAGAGAGTTACACTGATGTTTCCACCAGTTACGCTATAAAAGCCAAATCTTCACATGATGAATTGACAGGGGTCTCTATCATGATCTGAATATAGGACCTAAGGAGGCCTAATTAATTGTTTCTTTCATTGTAGTGGCCATTGCTATACATTTAATTTTCCTCATCAAGAACCTGTGTTTACATTTTAAATGTATATTCATTGACATTTAATTTCCATGTTTTAGACTCTATTTAAAAGCACATTCACGATGAAAAATGCTTTATCACCACATCTGCCTTAAATGACTTCTTGCACAGTGTAACTTCTGTTTATGGAATAAGGGCTTTGGTATTCAGTAAGATATCTTTCAACACAATTTCTAGTTCTCATTAGTACTTTTCATTTTTTTAGTTTAAGAGAGTTTCAAATAATTATAATAATAATTGCTTTAAGCCTAGTTGTCTTTTTAGAAGATTCAAACTTGTTTTTTGCATGCTTGCACTGCATTCTGTACATATAGAATATGTAAAATTAAATTATGATCAATGGCACTACAAGCAACCACTTATTTTTAGCTTTAACTCTGCATTTTTGCATACATCTGATAGGTGTTACCACATGCAAAAGAAAAGGCTTTTGGTGTTTAAAAGGAAAAAGCCTTTATATTTAGAAACTCTCAAACAGCTTTGTTACTGGCTACATAAAAATACTTAGGAAGAACCCCCAAAGTTGAAAAGGTCAGCTTTGAACTATATGAAAGGTCATATACGTGTGTCTGGGACCGAATCCTGATCTCACTGTAATGAATCAGAAATTTGTTAGTCATTAACTTAAAAATGTATTTCTCTTCTGTGAGTTTGTTCCATGAAAGCTATCAGATTCATCTTGAACAAATGCTGCTTAGCATTTTAGAGAGACAACAATTTGCACCATAAGCTTATCCATAGACACAGATCCTATACTCACTTAAAATTCAATGACAGCAACTGTTTCAGATACAGTGAGCTCAAGGCTAAAGCCATATTCTATAGTATGAGACATTTAGATGGGCATTGGCAATTTAAAAAATGTAAGAGAACATAAAATGTACAAGTCCCAGGTTATAATAATATCGAGCCTTACTCCCAGGTGGTAACCATACTGAGGGTTATAAAACCCTACAAATTTGAGAGGTTTTGCATACTGAGTAAGACCATCTTTAATTGATGATGGGTTAAAAAAAGTATCGGTAGAAAAGTTTAGGCAATTTGAATTATTTTAGAGTAAAAAAATGCTTTGGAGGACTCTGGGAAACTCTGGATTGGTTTTCTACCTGTGTTCTCTTAAAGTAGTCAAATCAGCAGCAACATATTTTCGGAAGTTTGCAGAGGAACTAATTACAACAGCACCTATGCTAAATTCCTGAAAAATAATTACACAGGAATTTGAAAATAAAAAATAATTAAAAAAAAAAAAAAATCCAAACAAGAAAAACAACAATTCGCCCCCTGCCCCCTCCCCGTATTGCAGGATCAAGATACATTTCTTATCTGAGTCAATTCCTTGTATGGTAATTTATTGTAATGTCTTTTACCTTAGAAGAGTACTACTTATAGCAATATATAACCCAGCAACAGCAACTTTTCAAAAACCAAGTCACAGAAGTCTTGATCTATGGAGACAAGGAATTTCCTCCTTTTTCCTCCTTCCAGAAAGAGAAGGATAGTATTTTAGATTAATGCAAAAGGGGCCTTTTCTATTCATACAGTTGTTACCCTTCTGAAAGAACACAGGCTCAATACTTGTATTCGAGCAATTAGAATATTATTGTCCACTTCACTTAATATGGGAAATTTTAACAGGAAGATGTGCAGTAAGTACTGCTGGCATAACCGACATGGGACAGTTGCAAAATAACCATCCCCAAAGAGTGCAGAACTTCAACCGGTATCAAATGGTTAAAGTTATATGACAGTGACTTACTAAGATTAAACACGGAAGGTACAACATAAATACTGTGCCTTTGCAGTTCTCTCAGAGGTCACCTGCATACTGACAACCTGAGGTGGAAGTGCAGCTCCACAATAGCAGAAGGCAGTGCAGCTCAGTAAGAGGTGCCAGCAGCAACAGGTGCTGCTGCTACACCACCAGTGAAACCCTCTCCCAATATACACAACAGCCAAGGAATCACAATACCCTCCACATACGTTGTGTATTGTGCTTGTTTCGGCTGGGATAGAGTTAATTTTCTTAACTCAACCCACAAGTCTTCTCACTTTTACTCTTCTAATTCTCTCCCGCATCCCACCGGGGCGGGGAGTGAGGGAGCGGCTGTGTGGGGCTTACTTGCCAGCTGGGGTTAAACCACGATATGTATGTAGGTAGTATGTGCATTTTACTAAGATTGCAAAATGTTTGTTTTAAATTTCTCATTAATGGCTATCATATTATACAGTTAATGTAACAGATATACTCCAGCTCCCATTACTAACTTGAGCAAAGCAGTTAAGGCAGTAACTGTACTTGACTCAGTATAACAGCTATGAAAATTCCCTCTGCTCTAACTAGTTAGTACCTTAAGAAATATTTTTAAAATATCCATGTTATGCCACAAATTAAAAAAAAAAAAAAAATTACACAGTCCACTCCCTTTGATAAGGGGTCCCTCTCTCCATCAGTCAGTTGGCAGTAGATACTGCTTGCTTGGCTTTTAGATCCCAGGTCTTTCATTTCAGGTAGAGATAGAGCCTAAATAGTTACCTAAAAATGAATCCCTCTCATATGAGGAATTACACTCTTGAAGAACAAACACAGCATCACATGGAAGTACATGAGATAGTAGCTGTGGGAAGGTATGAAAAGGGCATGAAAAGATTAAAAGGAATATTAAGTTTGAAAGTTGTGATGGTTTTATAAATAATGTGGATGAAGAGAAAAATCAGCAGGCAGGACCAGCAAGCCTCTGCATTCATCAGCCTGTAGCATTGTGTGAAGCACATGAAGACACAGCAAAATATGAAGAAGATAGGATCCTTTTGCTGAAGGCTGACAAACTGATTCTGTGGATCACAAAATCTAGTAATGTAGTTTGCTTGCTATATGGAGTTGCCCAGGACAGTGCACTTACATACTGGGTGAGAGTTGATAAGTCATGGACCATCTATAACATATGCTAGTAGACTGAATCATTACCTCTTCTGTGGGTTGTCTCTTTAAGAAACTGTAGATGTTAAAAACAGAGATAAAATGGAAGTACTCCTAATTCCAAGATTAGTACCTGAAAAAAGAAAACTGAGCAGAAGATAGATATTCAAAAGTTACAGCTAGTTTGAAGTTACGATATAAGAAATTAGAATAAAGCTTTTGAATATATTACATTTCAAAATAATATCAATAAAATGTTGTTTGCAAAACTGGCAAAAGCTATTTCTTGGACTAATAGCCTAAAAGTGCTAAAGCAAAAGTATAGATTTCCAAAACGATCTAAAGACTTAAGTGTTTTTTCCAATGGAATTGATAATCTAGAATTAAGTGTCTTAGTTATCCTGTTCACTGCATGTAGAGGATTAGGAACCTGTAGAACAAGATTCACAGAAATCAGTGTGCTCTAAACATACTTATCACATTGGGCCTCAAATGAGAGACAGCAGAGAACATCTGGTATCTAAATCCTACTGGAATACATGAGATGGAGTACCAAGAAGCTTAGATCTGCTAAGATTTAGGTTCTGCTCATGCCTAAAAGTCCAAAGTTATGCTTTGGGAGCCTGAGCTGGTGAAAACTCAGTATGATGGGATTAGGCACCAACTGAGTAGCTGTCTGCCAAACCCCAGGTTAGAATCTGGCTCCAGAAGTATCAGTGCATTTTAGCTCAGGATAGAAGTGACAGTAGATAGAAAGGGAGAAAGATTTTAAAGAAATAATTTTGAAGTGAAGAGGAAAGAGAATTTAAGCCTAGCAATCTACATATTTAGACTTTTTCAGAAGTGTCTCCAACTTTTTTCATTTACTACAAATTCAGTACTTTGTGCTGGTTTGTTTCTTTTCCAGAAATGAAAAATCCTGAAGGTAGTATCTTGTCCTAGTCAGTCTACCCTGCCTTTGTAAACAGCAGGTTATATACTGACCTCTGTTCCTCCACATCAATATTTCTAACAGTCAATGTCTCCAAATGGAGAAACTGCTGGGCTACAGTAAGCTATTTGGCACCGTTGGCTGCATGCCGACTTGTCAGCATCAGTGCTCCTTTGCATTAGACTGAAGCATCAAGTAATAAACTATTTACAGTCTGCTCTTTTTCTATCTCCTAAAGGGTTTACTCCTTGAAGAGGTGAAAAAATTGATTTTTCTCTGTCCAGTAGTTTTCATCTTATACTTGTGTTGCATAAGTACTGTTCTGTACCTAAGTTGCCATTGGAACAAGAATCATTGATAATTGAGGAGCTTTTGCTTTTTCTGATAATGTTCGGATTTTAAGTTTATTCTGTTTTCACAACATACTCCAGCAATAGGTCTTAAAGCAAGACAGTACAAAATTCAATTAAAGTATAATTTGAGAAATTTATTTGAGTTCAGCTAGGTGAAGAAGGCCTGGAATTTCTCATTAACCTATGACATGCTCTAGTAAAAATTACCTTGAATACCCTACATTTTTATTATAGGAATGACTTTTCAAAGCCGAGTTGGGTTAGACTAGACATGTATATAGAGCTATATGGAGAAGAAAAACTGCTGCATTCCTTTTCTAGCAGGGACTCTTTTCTGCTCTTGGATATGACAAGAGAGTTGTAAGTGTCTTCACCAAAAAAGGAGGCTCTAGCCTACTTTCTGTAGTATGAAATCATTTCAGTGGATTTAATTTTCAGTCAATTTCAGAATTGACTCAATTCTTTTCACAAAATTTATTTTCATTTTTGTTCCAAATGTAAGGTCACATGAAGATTGTCTATGTAGATTTCATAAAAACTGTTCAAATATATTTATTGGTTCAGTTTTTCCTTTTAAAGCTAAACTTTAAAGCAGCAGGCACCAAAAGATATCAAATATATATTTTTTTTTATATAGCTAAACTCTCACAGTGCTTTGCTTTGATTTTTAGTTAACTCTCTCTTCCAAGTTTTGTTCTGAAGTTATTCGTGTATGCAGCTGTCCCAAGCAGAAAGGATGAAAACTCCATCTGTCTTCTCTTCCTTGATTTTTTTACTCAAAATATGAAAAAATATTCAGCAAAAAGAGCTAAGCAAAAACCAGTTCCCATTCCTTACCAATAGGAGTCTTTGTCTAGAGCAGCTTTCATAAGTGCTCATACTTTTTTTTAATTTACCTAGGATAAAAAGATAAGTAGAGAAGCATTCACAGTTTTGAGATAGTGGAATGTACTAGGATTTGAATTACTTAAATTATATGAAGTCACAAGAGCACAAAATAACTTTAAAATATTTTAATTCCAGAATATTGAATCAAAAAATCACACTCCTGAAATTCCTCCTACACAGGTTTTTCTCTGGTGTCAGACATCTGGTATAGCTTACATTGATTTTTCTGTAGACAACAAAGTTGATTAGAAGGAAAAATAATAATCATAGCAAGGTGATTTATATTTAACCTTTATCTAGCACATAGATCAGAACAAGATGAGAAAAGTAAGACCATGTGTACATTGAACGTTTTGTATTTGCTGTACCCTTGTCTTTTTCTCATTATCAGAGTTAATTATTGTTCAATTAACATCACCCTCTAGGTCATTACTAAATACATATACATGAATTACGCTTGTTTTCATGTTGAGTCCTTGTATCAGTACATTCATTGCTGTGAGTTTGTCTGATATGAAAAAAATGTATTCCCTCCTCTATACTGCTAATGAGGCACTATTTTCTTGCTGTTTCCATGAATTGTCTGTGCTGTATAGTTACATGAGTTTTGTTCAGATATGCACTGAGACTGTGTCAGAAGAGACATATAAACTTAGTTTGGTGTTCTCTACTTGACAACCTCTGCTAACAATTTTTCCTTAGATACTTACTTCCTGTCAGTAGAAGATAAATTTCTTTAAAAATACCAGCAACAGACAAGTTTTTCAGTGTTCCCTTTACTCTGTTAGCAGTTCTGCCATATTTGAGCTTTAGATACCTGTTGTTCAGATAATTTCATCGTATCCAGTCCTCATCTGTTTTAGACAAGCATGCTATACCAACACTTTCATAAGGAAGCCCAAACCCTTGCTATTCCTAATGAAAAACTGTTGCAGAACACTTTAATAGTGAGAAACAGTCCTCTAGTTTACAACCTAAATATGCTTATGAGCATTTTATAACCATTTGGCCTTCTGTCAGCAATATCCATAGGATTTTTCCTAATATCTCATTCATGTGTTTACAAAGATCAGTTGTATCCTTTTTTCTCTTTCATGTTGCTAGGCCAAAAAAGTGATGCTCTTCCAGACACTTCTTCTAATATAGATCCTTCATTCCCTTGATCATTCTAGTAGGCTTTCCCTATGCCTTTCCCAGTTTCTCTCTTAAATTCACTGTCTAGGCTGTTATGAATATATCAAATTAATCTTTATTCTATGCATTTCAGGCTTGATTCTAACATTGACCTAAGTGTACTATTTTGAAAATAAAAGATGCATAATATATTAGCATCTTAGTGCACGTAAGAGAGAAATGTCAGAATCAAATATGAAAAGAAAAATAAATGACAGTTTATTAGAGAGAATTATTATTTTGAACTGAGTCTGGGATCCTTCTTACACAAAGAACTGTGGTAAGCAAGAATACTCAGCAGAGAAAAACTGTACTAACTCAAAAACAGAATCTGGAAGGAAGTGAATTGGTTAAAAAGGAGGGAGAAAGGGTGTAATAAAAGCAGTTGCTTTCAATCTTAGTCCTTCTCTCTCAGTTTTCACATCAAAACTTTAATTTTTTCAACTTTTCAACTATCACTCTTATTTTCATGCAAGTGTTTGTTACCCTTAGCTTTCTGGAAAGCTGGAACAGAGAATGTATGACTATATAAACAAACAAAAGGCTTTAAACTTGTGGCTCAGAGCCAGTCAGAGTGGCAAGATTGTAGTGATCAGTTTAGACAGATGCACATTTTCATTTTAGCTAGGGAACTAATAACATTGCCATTATGCAAATCAACGACCTAGAACCACTTAGAACACAGGCAATGGACAGCTGAGAGGAATCCCATCATTACGGGTCAGCAACTGCGCAGGTTCCCTGCAGTCTGGTTGGGTGAGCTAATTCTAAGTGAATTCTTTAAAAACTTCATTAATATTTAATATAAACATGTAATCTAGTATTATGGAATTCACTCTTTATAATAAATCTGTCCTGGATTTTCAGCCTTCCATGTAAACTTTAAAAAGTGTAATTCCTTGTAAGAGATCTCTTTCCAACTTAGTATGAATGCTAATATCTGGTTTGAGTTTTCAGAGAATGCATTGATGGTCTATCATCTTGAATAGCAAAACGAGCAGCTGGAATACAATTTGACCTTGTTTCATCATGTGCAGAAGTGAAAGATCAACATACACCTACCTCACCACTGTTCAGCTGTGACTGCATATACGTCTTTGAACCTAGCTGTAATTTGTCCTGCATTCCCAGCACTCTGGCCAGCAACATCCTTTTTAAACTGATTTGGGGTCTTGACTGTGTACAAAATATACTGCTCAAGTACTTGTTAAGTTATCAGGAAGAAGTACTTGCACTGACACTGAGAAAGAAACAAATAACTCATCATTTTAAAGCAAAGAGGAGTGACAGTGGAATGATTTTCAGAAACCTTGAGCTGTGAATGTCACTTCAGAAGAAAATACAGTGGACTGTTATTTCCAAAGATTGATATGCCATACAGTATTTAAAATGCAGATGTGTTCCAAGAAGGTCACATAAGCAGAATACACAAGAAAAAAAAAAAAAAAGAAAAAACAGAAAACCAAGACCTCCCACAAAACCATTTGAAAACTAAGATGCTACACCCTTTACAAACAACCCAGGGGATACCCTGGTACACACACAAGGTCTTGTGACATGATTCCACCCACAGCTGTGTTAGTTTCCCTCCATTATATTACATACAAAATGAAAAAACTGTGTTGAATAAAATTATGGTTATTGGGGGGGGGGGGGGGGCAGGTGTGTTTTTTTTAAAGACAGGCAGATCCACTGGTTTTTGACTTGACTTTCCTTAAGGTGAAAGAAAAAATGAAACACAAAAAATGTTAAAAATCTGGCAGTCCCCATGCTTAACAGACTGGCTGGCACAACAGTTACAGAATGTGTTGGCTGGGTTCCCTTATCTGCTGAAGCACTCTCTAGTATGCAAACAATAAAAAATGAACTTAAGCCAGACTGTGATTTCCAAAGGAGGACTTTCCTCATGTAAGTGGAACGTCCGTTTTCACTGTCTCTCTCCTCTCAATAGCAAAGTAAGAAGAAAAGTAGATGTGTGGGGGATGGCTAGAGGTGCAGGGGATCCCTTGCACACACAAGCTCCATTGAAACTATGAAGCAGATCTATTTGTACTCTTATTGCACCAGAGGCCTAGTGGCTGTATTTCAAGTAGTCTCAGTGGGTTCCTATCATTCCAAGCACACTGTCATCATACTGGAGAACTTCTTACTTATTCAGACTTTCTGGTTTATGTGTTTAACAAAAGTTCCCAGAAGTTAAAGCAGATGTTCTAGTTTTGTTTGCTTGGTTTTTTCTTTTTCTTCCTATTTTTCGCAACCTCTTTAGTCAGTCTACTCTTCAGAGAAATTGTATCTTTCCACACAAGTTACTTCTGAATGCACTCTCAATGGGAAGCAGCGAAAGGCACCAAGGCAGCGTAACTGCACACTGCTTATCCCTTGCCTCTGCAATAGAAGGAAGGTCATTTTCTTGCCCTTAGGTCAGACCTAACCACTAGTTCTCTCTTTCTCACTTCTTCTAGTTGTGACCTGGGGGTGGTGGTGTTTCAAATGTGCTTTTAATGTGACTTGTTTAGAGGATGGAGTCAAATGCCTCTGTAAATGTAAGACTTGAGTTCAAATTTCAAAGACAGAATATAAACACCTGGCAAAATGAAAGGAAGCTCCACAAATCTGCCAAATTTAAGAAATATATTGTCAAGCAGGTGGTAATTAAGACATTTTAAATACAGGACCCATTTATCTCACTAGGAACTGTAATTCTAACTCAGCCAGCCAGAGCAATGTGTCCCATAAGAGTTGTTTGGGGTTTTTTTTTTGCCTACTCATTTGCATGGTCTTCTGGGAGGCAGAACAGATACCTACCTGTCAGTAAAATGTAAAATATAGAACTGCATTCTTAAAATCTCACTTTTACTTTATAAATGTTCTTTCAATTTAACTCATTGTCTCAGGAATTAGTTGTCCCTGAGATAGGAAAAAAAAGTCAGGTATCCATCGTTTTTGAGTATTAGAAGTTATTTATGAGTGATAACTGCTATTCACTTATATACCTTGAGACTATTAAAACTTCTTTGAAAAAAAAAAATCATGAAAGAGCTAGTAGTAATAGTCTCAAAACAGTGCATAGTTACATCTCTTTAAAATTTCATAGTCTAACAGGGCAAGAAGAAATACCAGAAATAAAATACCAGAAAAGATGAAATTAAAAGCAAAAAGCTGTTCAACTCTATGTAATCAACAAGATAATTTTGACCTGAGCATACACCAGGCTTTTAGTGGTATACTTCAACCTACAAGGAAAGATCAGGGGCTCATTCCATTTATCACATCCATGAAGTGAAGAGAATATTTTAGGTCGCAGAGGGTAACCCATGAAAAATAGCCACAGATTACCTAAGTGATAAATAGACATAGTGCAGTGATTAAGCTTGATGCCTATCCCATTCAGTAGAAAGGCTAGCAGACAGTATATTGTCTGCTAGAATTAAAGAATACAGATTCAGGATCTCTTTGCCATAAAAGATAACACAAAGTTGTTTCCAAATCTTGAAGCAAACATAGCAGATGTATTTTCACATTAATTTGTGCCCTCAGCTAATGTACAACCCCCTTCCATTTGTCTTGCAGAGAGCACCACAAAAGTTTCCAGCAAGTAACTGAAGAGAATCCAAAAATCCTCTGGGCAAACAGTATGCGAGAATCCAAGCATAAGTTCAAGAGGCATACCCTGAATGGGTGCAGAAACATTGCCTTCTTACCTTAATGATCAAGTATCTTGTTGACTAATTATCACATCATAACATTTCCAATAAGCATACTATAACTAACACTGTATACTAGTACATTTACAAACTGTTCTTTAAATAATTTCCTCCATCCCAGGTAATAATCTAGCACTGGTAAGTGGACGGTGTCACTTTGTTAGACTGCTGATCTCACTGGCACCATGTGCCTCCTCCTTCTGTAGTCATCCCACCAAAGTTTAATTTCCTAATACTTTGGAACCCCATAAGAGGTATCTAGGGTCACTTACTGCAACTTTTGCAATTGTCTTTAGTGTTTAATATAATGGCATGCTTTTAAAGATACATAGAATATTATGGCAAGTTGCCATAATTGCAAAATATTATTTGCCATCTGAAATCACAGGGTATGGTCCTTTTGACTTCAGAAGTCCTCAGGCAGCAACAGTTCTTGCTATTATATTGCAGAAGAAACATATGTTTTGCCGAGTGGTTTATTCCCTGTTTTGTATCACTCATGTCCAGTGCAATTCTAATGCAGGATTTTCTAAGGGGAAAACTCAGTAAATTTCAGGGTTTAGGACTGAAGAGTAATTCAGATTTCAAACCAAGAAGCTCTTTCTTTTCTTTGAGGGGCAAGAAAGCAAGGGGCGATTAACTGGAAATAAACTAGTTAAATGAACCAAACTCTATAAAACTTGGCAAGGAATTGCTATTTTTAGCAAGGTTTTAAATACCTGTTAAACTGTAGTACTCTACTTTGAGGTGGTAGTGGATTTGGGATAGCTCATTCCTACTGCTTTTTCCCTTAAGTATGATGCTTGAATATTGCAGCCAAACCAAAGTTTGATTACAATCAGACTTATGCCCGATGTCATTACACTAACTCTGGGGGATGTGATTAACATGCATACAGGACTCTGAAAGCACTGTCAGTCCAATCCAAAACTACTAAAGCCTCCCAGAACCAAAAGTGGGCAGATACCTCAGAAATGGTATTTTCACCTTCTTGTATTGCGAAACCTAAGGAAATTAGTTCTGCCAGACCAAACTGACATCATTCAGAGCTAACTCTGGTGTTTTTCATCAGTGGCACTAGAAAAAGTAAAATAGCTGGGAGGAGAAGCGAAGTCCAGAATGGTACGTTTTCGTAGGTAGTAGAGATGGGAAGATACTCTTATTTCTCTCAAACTAGATCTGCATCCTCATCTATTACATTTTAGGCTTGAAAGTAGTGACAGGTGGGTAGAGGGTTCTCTACATGTCCTGCAGGATTCCAAAGAGTTACGCATATTTCCATAGGTTCCTTAGATGTAGACACTTTCTCCTCATCCATAACCTTGACCACTGGGTCATTCATTTCCACAGTAGTCAGCTTTGGGAAGTTACAGAAGATACTGTGTATGCTAGTATCCTTTAAGAAGGAGGAAAAGGAAATTTTCTGCTGGTAAAATACACTTAGGTGGGTTTTTTTTGAGGGAGGAGGGAAGGCTGGTGAGGGGCGGGTAACCAACCTTCTTCAATCTTAGTCCTTACAGTGAAACCTATCCTGAGAGGGTGACTTTGTGTTAAACTTGAGCCTCCCATGACAAATTTGTTTGAACATGAGCAAGGTAATTCATAAATAGTAAAAGACAAACCTGGGAACGATATATATGCCTCCCTGTTCATAGAGTTCCTGAACTCCAGTCAAAAAAATCTTATTTTAATGAAACAATCAATTTTCTTGCATATGGCAATGTAAATTTGACCATAAGTAATTAAAATATTAAAATTAATATTCTCTATTTTCGGATGTACACATGCAAGATCAGTATGTGACGACTAATATTTGCCCAGACAGGCAGAGATTCATAGAGGTCATTTTCATTTCTAAGCTTTCCTTTTTCCTCTCATCTGGTTTTACTAAGCTACCTAGAAAAATGTCAATTAATATTTTTGCATAATATCCAGATATAACTTTTGAGTATCAAGAATTAAATCACATAAATAAAATGTTCAGATTAAAATTACTACACACGATCACTTCTCTTTATTACATTTATATGAATTAAAATTGTTCTATGCACATACAGAAGCAGAAACCTCCATAGTAGGAAATAGCAACTGCGTACAAACTAATTTCACTTAAAAAACTGTAGAGCAGAAAAGTAATTTCACATATTAGATTCTGCCTAACCCATTAAGTTGAAAATACAGACAAAATTAAAACTCCCTCTTGGCAGAATACTGGCTTTTAAATGCAAACTAGCTAACTGTCTCGTCAATTTTTAGTGCAATTGACTTGAATTCTAGAAAAACTAGTACTATCCATATCTACTAAGTTAAAAAGCCTTTGAGGTTTAGTGATATTCCTTCCTGACATTTCAGGTTTAGCAGGACATTAATTAGACACAGTTTCAACACTGCTGTGTTGCTTCAGGGCATAGCACATCAGGCCAGTTTTTAGCTACTTGCAAACTTAGAAGCCTTAGGAGATACCAGCTTGAGACCTACGGCAGGTTTAAATTGTCTTTTTTCCTACACATTTAGAAAATATAGTGAAATTCTGTTCCACAGCATAAACTAATTGGACAAACTTTTGTCAGTGATATGCTGCTTAAGGCCAAAATGCAGATAATCGTTATCTCTTTTTTGTGATGACTTTTAGGCACAGTGAAAATTATAACATCCAGATGTCTGTATCCACCAGAGCTTAGAAAGTTGCACAGTGTTATGGTTCGTCTTGGTCATTGCCAACCTGCTGCTACTGCATTTATACTTGGACACACATAAAATGAAGAATAAGAATTAATTTATGAAACTATCTTGCTCTGGTAATTTCTTGTAAAGCAACGAAGATTAGCCTTTTCTCACAAAGGGTGAAAAAATTACATAAAGAAGGAAGTCAATAACTTGTCTATGAAATTATAACCTTCCATGGCATTAATAAGAAGTGATGAGACAGAGGTGAAAAATATATGTATATATTGCCCCTTTTATACAGTACAAATCTAAATTGTCTCTTGACCCTATAACTCCTCTTTTTTTCAGGAATAGGGATACAAAAGGATGTTTGTCTTCATACATCCCAGATATCCAGTTAGCATGTTATATGTTATGCTGTATGTTAGCAAATCCAGTTAGCATGCCCGGATAGGCAGAAAAACAATACTTTCATTTCTGTGTGTTTGTTACCTTGTTGTGTTCGTGTTTGTGAACACTTCAGCTCTTTCAATCATGACCTCCACTTATTGATATTTTTGAAGTTTGAAGTAGGTAGAATGTGCTGGTTTTGGCTGGGATAGAGTTAATTTTCTTCAGAGTAGCTAGTATGGGGCTATGTTTTGGATTTGTGCTGGAAAGAGTTTTGATGATAATACAGAGAGGTTATAGTTGTTGCTAAGTAGTGCTTATACTAAATCAAGGACTTTTCAGCTTCCCATGCTCTGCCAGGTGCACAAGAAGCTGGGAGGGGACACAGCCAGGACAGCTGACCCCAGCTGACCAAAGGGCTATTCCATACCATATGATGTCATGCTCAGCATATACAGCTGGGGGAAGAAGAAGGAAAGGGGTGACATTTGGAGTGATGGCATTTGTCTTCCCACATAACCATTACGTGTGATTATGTAAGCCCTGCTTTCCTGGAGATGGCTGAACACCTGCCTGACCATGGGAAGGAGTGAATGAATTCCTTGTTTTGCTTTGCTCACATGCACAGCTTTTGCTTTACCTATTAAACTGTCTTTATCTCAGCCGATGAGTCTTCTCACTTTTACCCTTCCGATTCTCTCTCCCATCCCACCAGGGGGGAGTGAGCAAGTGGCTATGTGGTGCTTAGCTGCCGGCTGGAGTTAAACCATGACATAGAGGTACTACATATAAGACCCTTGTGCAACAACTGTTCTGTGCAATATCATTCTGTCAAGGCAATGGAAGTAGTCTCTGAAATTAAATCTGATCTGACCTCTTCACCTATTAAAATTCCATTTACTCATGTTTTATCACATCAGCATCCCAACAGATATTACAGAAATAAGGATGGTAAGACTCCAGACAACATCACGGGGCAGAGGCAGTGCTAAAGAGTAATACAAAATATTGGATTTTTTCCTTACCCCAGTTAGCCCACTTTTCTTTTGAATAAGGCTTTCTTTTAAAGTCTCCTACCCAAGTACTTGCAAAGCACAATCTTGTTTAATTATAGAGAACCAAGTTTGGAGTGAGATAAAATGGTTCCTAAATATTTCTGTTTGGGTTTGGTTTTTTTTTTTTTAACTTAGCCTATGTCATTAATATCTTGTACACCTCCATTTCTTGTGGAACCATTTGTATGGCAGCAATTTTATTGAAAAATCAGGCTAAGACACATGAATTCAAAGAAAGACTTCTTATGGGCCATAAGATAGGATAACATATGGGCCATGGGATATACTAGTGATGTAAAACTCAGCTCAGTAGAACTACAGAGGAGAAGCATCACAGACCATCAGGTAAGGAGTGCATCCACACCTATCACTGCTGCAAATGCTTAAAGGAAAAGTGTACCCTTCCTTCCTCATCCTCTATTACAAGGACAAAGCTTTGTGGTTCCCACGAGAGAGCATTGAACAGGTAAAATGATGTATGTTACTGACAGCACTGAAGCTTGGATTTGGGCATTGCTATTTCATGAACATGGAAATTTGCTATGATTGAGATGACACATGTTACAGACTAAGACAGCAAGGCCATGAAGACTACAAGGCAGGTTAAGCTCTCTCTGTCTTGAATCTGTTTCACAGAATAGCTAGTAAAAGTTTTAAAGGCAAGGCTTTGGTACTGCTTGAAATACAGGTACTCCAAGATGAAGGCATTTCATCCCAGGGCTGTTTTTTATTCAGCTAGTGCTCACAGGTATGCTTGTTCCATCCTTCAGGTGTCCTCAGGAGGCAAAGAAACTGCTCTGTGTCTGTGTTGGTCTCCTTGGAGAAGATACAGAAGGCTTTCAACACAGGTAATGAAAGTTTGCCTTCTCTCAGGCACCTGCCTTGCTAAAAAGTACCCACTTGTCCAGACGATTCTCACTCATATTCCTCTGTTCTCTAACACACCTCCATTATTATGTATTCTTAAAAACATGTATTCTTTAAAGTACTACAATAAAGCAAAACAATTACACTCTTTAAGAGTATATCATCTGAAGTACTTTCTAAATAATGTATGTTTATTCTGACTGAAGGGCTTATTTTTTCCTGTTTGGTTCAAAAACACAGAATCAGGCTATACTTTAAAAAAACTTTAAAAAAAATTTTTTTAAAGAGGTGCATAATTTTAAATTCATGGAAAAATTATAGCATTTCTGACTATGTTACATTGTTAAATTGCTTTATTGTTTTACAATTAACTTTGTTAAAAAAATAATTTTTATGTATTTCTATTTTCAATATAATGCTTTCAAAATAATCAGGGGAAAAAAACCCAGGCCTGTAACTTCATTAAATAATTTGCTTCTTCCAATTTTTATAAGCTCAGCAACTGGAAATCTTATTTGATTTTTTTTTTTTTTTTGTAACTCAGAAATACTGTTATGAACAGTATTACCTGTTTTTTAATACGTAAATGAGTTAGGGCATAGCTGAAGTAGTTAAAAAACCAGCTAGCCAGTTCCATTCCTGAATCAAATTGCCCCAAATGTAAGAGAGATTTTTAAAAGTCTTCACATTGTCTCAATAGAAATACTAGAGCATGAACCATATTTTAAAAATTATTTCAAACATCATTAAGAGTACAATCTTGATCTTCTATACGTTCCAAAATTCTACTTTGAAAGTAGATTAATTCTAGAAGAACTGAGATTCCTTTCCATCCTTTTTACTATTTACTTAATTATCTTCGATAAAAAACATTTAAAAAAATAAAATGTTTATTTTAAAGTCTTATAATGCATTAATTAGGTTACTAAAACTTACCATACTGGCACAAGAGTATGAAATCGCTTTTTCTGCACTGAATCCTTTTCTTTTTTAATGTCTCTTCCTCCTTTACTTTTATTTTCTTTGATTTTTTAAAATCTCCTTTTGTGTTCTGTTTTCTCTTTCTTTCCCAAGCTCTAAAGTTTCAACAGTTTCACTGTAAAGACAATAAGGGAATAATTATGTTTATGAGTTGGAATAAGAACCACAACTGAATTACCTACACCATTGCCTTAAATCTGTATCTGTTAAGCATTTTGTGTTTAAATTAATTAGTAATATTTATTTCATCTGGATTATGCTAAACAAAAATAAACAGTGGCTATAATTGTTTACAAATGAAATCCACGTGCTTTAATCTTGGTTACCCCATGGTTTTTTGTCAGTAACAAGCCCATCAGTGTATCCTTCTGAATACATGTACACAACTGCTGGCTTAATTTAAAAAAACGTAAGATGCAAAGACTTTATTTTTCTTTGGAGTGGGATGCCAGGAGATGAATGCATGTGCAAGCTACCTTAAGCTGAGAAAAAATACTATCTATAGAGTTTCCATGTTAAAAAATATTGAAGGGAAGATTATTTTCATGAGAACCCAATGTAGTTATTCCTGGTGTTCTTCTATACAGTTTAAGACTGATTCCCACCAATTAACAGAGATCTTGTTTTCCTACACAGATATTGTGAAAGTATTTTTTTCTTTTTTACTTATGTCCCATGTCATTTTTTCTCTGTAAATTGACTGTTCTTCCCTGTATGACAAGTAGACAGGACAAAAAGTATAACTCATCCAAGGTGATGTGATGGATCATATTGCCCTAAATGTTCCTTCCAGAATCATAAAAAGATAGTTTTCTCTCATTCATGTATGGTGGTGGGACAACTGTGTTTGAAACTGATGCTTAGCAATTTATTTTTTGAGGCATCTGAACATGTTTTCCAGTTTGACCTTGGCTGACTCAATAACCAAGACAAACCTTAGAGTTGTGTTTGGAATATGACAGATACTGCAATTTTGAATTGTTTCAATTTGTCCTTTTTTTTTTAGAATAAAGTCTAATTGGTTTATTTTAAATTAAACTCTATGACACAGTTTAGATTCAATATAATATTTAAAAACAATTCTTATTAAGATTTAGCAGCTTTTGGAAATTGTTTCCTCTTGCACACAAAGTATGTACACTTTGTTATTTTCACACAAGGATCCTGTGTATAAAAATGGAATTATTTGTAATTTTCATCAGTTTAGCTATTTGCTCCTCTATGACCCAGACTTAAAAAACTTGCATTATCAAGCTTGGATAAAGACATTCGAAAACCTATCTTATCTCAGGATCCTATCTTCTTCATAGATCTTTCATAGAATACTTCATAGAATACTTTCAATTTTATTTGTAACACTTATTTGGTTTTAATAAAGACCTTTGCCTGTTTTGATAACTACTTAATATTTTCCTTTTTTCCCCTCAAGTTCTGATTCTTTGTTGTCTATTCTTTCAGAAATCACCAAATACTCTTGAATCAAAGCTGAGAGATTTCTGGGAACTGATTTCATCATCTCTTCTTCTGAACAGGCTTTTTGAAAGAGATTCTTTTTCTAGGACAGGTGGCCCAGATTTACCCCTGTTGCAGAGCTGCCCTCACTGGGGTATTTGAAATATACCAGGATGGTGCAGAGTCTGGGCATCCCTGATTTTTGCTGGTCCCTCTCCATTCTTTTACTCTGAGTAGACAAGTTACTCATCTGCAAAGACAACAAAGCATTTGTTTTGGCTTTGTTTTGCTGATATTATTAATCAGTGTTGTCTCCCCTCTGGCACTATTTTCCATTATGTTAGGGGAGGTGGGGAATCACAAAGAGAAACCCTGACTGGACAGGACTACAAAGGCAAGTTTATTCTGTAATTCAGCACTTGAAAACTCCAATTTGTCAGCATCAACACATCAAGCATATGTTGTCAGCATAAGTATCAAGCATCCTACTATATGCTTATATTTCTAATTCTTTAGTGCAGGTCCTTGTTACTTTCTCAGTGGGCTATGCAGGACCCTTTGCTGCCTATAAATAACAGGTCAAATACTCTTTATTTTCCTTCTGCAACAGTATCACGGCAATGAGAAGATGCCTGTGGGTACAAATCTTCAAACTCGGTACTGCGCATGTTGCAAACCTGATAGTCCACACAGTCAGAAGCGATTACTCAAATAAGAGAATAAAGGAAACAGAGCTGTAATCACCATTCATTGGTTTAGAAATGTCATGCCAGCCACATTTCAGACATCGTATGATATTAATGCTAATCAGCATATATTAGCAGCCAGACATGTTCACAACTGTTCTAACAGCTGAGTGCCTCCAAGCTAAATTGATTTCATCCCTTAGACACCCATTAACACCTCTCCTTCCCATTTAGATAATAGAACACAGTTGTTCAGGAGTGTTTATGAAATGACATTCATTTGATTGATAAGTGACCTTGACTGAATGAGAATATATGCTTGCTGGAATTTAAAGGATCACCTTCCTTGCCAATAACCTTGTCAGAGTTACAGGCCTCTAAATCCTTAGAGAATTCATAGATGCACAATCAGTAAATATTGATCTAATTTTTTTTTCCATGAGAAGTGTGTTTGGGAGGATTAACTTTCAAATAAAGTCTTACATATGCATACTAATATTCTAATTGTAGAAAGTACTGAAGAAATCTGAGAATGATGGTCTGGTTTTAAAAATAAATCAGTGTTTAATTTTTTGGTTTTTGTAGCTTAATCTATTTTGAAAAACTCACTGGCTCTAGTGGACCATTCTTATTAAGATCAAATGAAATACTGAAGTTTCATATATTGTTAACTATATTGGGCATATAACCTAGCTATGATTAATTAAGAATATTGGAAACCTCTGGTACAATGCCAGAAAAAAACTCAGTTTAGTATAGGAAGGTTTTCTAGAGGTGCATTATGAGAGTTTTTCAATAATATATTAAACAGACTAAATAATTAAAATGTCATTTGATTGAAATCAGACTATTCTCTTGGTATTTCAGCATTACATCCTATAACAGGCAAGACTGTCTCTTCAGGTCCAAATATGGAGGCAATCCTTCCTTTTCCGTACGTTACTTCAAGGAAAACATCAGACAGAATTTAAAAGCAAATTACAAATACTGACTTGAATATTTATTTAAGAGTTTAAATAAAAAGCTAGGGTTCGGATTTTCAGGGATGCTCAAATATACTTACAGTCAGATTATTTGGGGAAATTACTGAAACCCACCTTTCTTTGTTCCAGAGAAGATACTTGGGATGTGAAGATGCAGCCACTGCTGAGTCATCCACCCCCAGTGCAACCCCCAAGTGGACACACTTGAAGGCTGGAGCCCTGCTCATTCTCCTTGTGCAGTTGCTGCTGCTGCTGCTGCTGCTGCTTCTGACAGGGTGGAAGGACACCTGAGCAGCAGCATCGCTGTCACAGCAGCCCCAACTGCAGCATTTTCTGAAGTGTCTGTGGCAGGGCAGGCAGGCACTCAGGTGCCCTTGATATGAAGCTGGATACCAGCAGCCTGTGGGCCAGATCTGGTTCACCAATCACGAGTTGGACTGTGTCAATTAGTTGTTCTGTTGCAATTAACCATTTTACAGCCCTTTTACAGCCCTTCCTGCTAAAGCTGTTTAACCTATTTTTTTTAGTATTATAAAAATAAATCCTAACTGAAATAGAAATTTCCCAGTTAGAAGAGCTCCCAAGTGCAGGTGTTTCATGTATAGCTAGAAAGCCTCAGCAGATGAGACAGTGGGAAACCCACCCCAGCATATTCCACAAAACTGGCAGACGCTGATCTTGGCTGGAGGCTACACAGAGATCAAATACATTAATTGGCTGATTCTGAACAGGCACTTGAATGGATGTCTTCCCCTTTACAAGACAGCATGCCCAACAGAGAAACATTTGTTTCTCCTTTAAAATTTTTAAATGCAAAGACTAGTTTAGAAACGTTTTTGCCCCAAATTTGCCAGTAACTGTTACAAGCTATTTCCACTGTATAGAACAGCTGCTTATACTTAATCTCATTTAAGTGAGACACAAATGGAAGCAAAGGCATTCCAGAGTCAGTTCATAGTTATTTGCATAGGTTAATTTCAGGTTTTTTGGAAGCATATTTTCTCTGTTTCACTACTGTAAATCTTTCTGTATTATTCCTTTTTCTCTCTGCTGCTAGAAGTGAAAAGATCAATCAAGTATGATCCTCATGATGTGGGGATCACACAACTGTGCCCTTTTTCAGGATATTCTTTACACTACTCAAGGATCTCATATAGTTCACAGTTCAGCAACCACAGTATGTAGTAAACTTTTCATCTCTTCCTAGTGAACAATGCTCTGTAGCCTACATTTCAATAGTAAGCTAAATCAGTAAAAGTGAGCAGCTGCCTTCAGGGCCATGGTAGCAGGACACTCTGAGCTTGGGCTCCGCTGGGGTGCTCATCACTGGCTGCAGCACAGTGCCACACATTTTTCTGCTTTGGGGTTTGCATACACCAGGTGTGGAAAGAGATGCCATAGCAGCACACTGCAAAAGCAGAAGTTGCCAGTGCTGTTGTTAAGGGCTGGGAGTAAGAAGCTAAATGACCTTATGTTCATGATATGAAACTTGACAGCCTGGGGTAAAGCTGAAGGCTCATATGAAGACCAGGATTTAACCCTAAAAATAGTCAAGAGAATGAGCTTTTGATGTAGGCACAGCTGACATAGCATAAGATAATGAACATGGGATAAATGTTCTTGTCCAGTTCTTCCGGCATTCAGGACAATAGGGGTTAATACAAACAAGAAACATACCAGGCTACTTTTGAGTAAAATACATGGAGTTGTTAAACGGGCATCAGCACTCTTTTTCCTAATTAGAACAACTGGCAATACTCCAGGCTTTTGTCTAGCTGCTTGGGTCAAAAGTGTAGAAATTATTTGAATGTAAGGTAAAATAAACATCACAGTGGGTATAACACTGACTGGAATAATATTTTTATATGTAATGCATCATTATCTCTCATACTAATTTTGAACTGGCATGGTATAAAAAAGACATGGGGCATTCATTGAGTTTAAACCTGGCCTTCTGTTGGGTTTGCAGAATTTTCATTAAACCTTTAACAATTGATTCTTACATCGTGCTATTTATGCTTTCACCTTTATTGGTACAGGAATGGACTTCTTTAAAGCACTAGCAGGAAAGAGAGATGGAAAACTAAATTATAACTTGATATATAGGAATTAAATAAATGTAAAATAGTTTGTTCACATGTATTATTGGTAGATATTATTCTCTGTGATCATAAAGCCTTCAGGCTGATTGTCAGTTGCCAGAAGCATACTCCCATTTAATTTTGGGGTCTGGAAAGTTAAAAAGGGTGAAATGTCTAATTTGTGATTATCAGATGTTTTAAGTTACTGAATGACAATTGAGTAACCATTGGATCACCGTGATTGCCAATCCAGGACGTGAACATTCAGGATATCCTGCTTACTCCTGCTGTGAACAATTCAGATTGGTTGCCCAGTTAAAAGAATTGACATCTGTATCCAATTCAACAACAGATGGCATCATTTTTATATTTTTGCCAGCACTGGTGTTATATCATATCACAGCAGATCTATGAGCAAAGCTTTTAAATTGAAGGTATTGTGAGAGAAGACTGCTGGTGTCTTCAAAAATTAATCATTTTATTATCCTGAATGATGTCTGAGATGAGGTAGGAAAAAAGTCAATAGATCCTATAAACTCAATTTCACCATCAGAGCCCCCGGTATGGTTGAAATTCCATAGGCTGCACATATTTCGCTTTAATGTCTCCTTCCTGAAAATAAAGGTCTACACTCAGCAGCGATACGATTCTACTTTTGACTTAGCTGCTCGTTTCTTAACTCTGTCCCAGCCAAAACCAGTACACTGACTCAGCCCTACTTCTGTATCACAGAATCCCCCTCCCTCCCCATCATTAGTATTGCCAGCACAATTGCTTGTGGGGACACCCTGTGGATAAAACCAGGGAACTAATCTGACCAAAAACTTGGCAAAACAGAAGTTTCCGAATTCAGATTAGTGTCTGTACATGCTGTCCTCCTTTCCCAGCTAGTTGTGTTTACACAACAGATGGCTTCACACTGGGTGGAGACAAAGGAATAAACAGCATGAAAACACACAAATCTACCACTGATGAATAAACCAAGATTTTAACCTGCACTTAGTTTTCTGCAGTCCTGACAACTTCCCAGACTATTTTGGGGGAAAAACGTGAAAAAATTGCCCTGACTTCATTTGCACCTGAATTTATTCTTATCCCAGCTTCACCTGCACCAAATTTCCAAAGAAAAAGTAATAAAAGGAAGACTCTTCTCAGTTTTGTAGGGTTTTACTCTCTTATTTTATTTTTTAAAATTATTTCCTGAATAATTTATTTTTGCATTTTCTGTGTAAATATAAAAATCACACCAGAGGTCTGCTCAGTCAGACTGAAGGTCCACTAGCTCAATATCTGACCTGCAATAGCAGCCAAAACCAGATAGCCAGTGAAAAGTATAAATATATAGTAACATTTTAAAGTTAACACTCATTGAAGAACAGTCTTAGCTTTATTTTGCCAAACTCAATAAACTCCATTGGGTATTTCAAAGTGTTTCATCCTCAGTATCAGAGAAAACAAGAAAAGAGATGTTTGCCGAGAAACCAATTGTTCTAGACCTGTACTGTAATACGTTGGTCCATGGAGGTAGTAAGAACCTTCCTTCCAACTGCAGGCTGATTCACCTGTGACTGGGATAAAAAAGAAGCAGGAAGAGTGATTTGGTACCTGGTAGAAAATTTGCATGGCTTGGAGGGAGGCTTGTTTGCCTGTGCTGACTGAGACTGAAGAGCTGGACCTGGCAAAGGCCAAAGACAAAAGAATATGGTTGCTAATTTGACCAAACAGCACAACTAAAACTAAGACAAACAGCTCAGGTGATGGTGAAAAAGTGTGCTCCTCATTTGCCCAGAAAGGAGAATAAGTAATGCAGAGAGAGTGGTTAATCCTTACCTAGTAAAGAAAGAACTTTAGGAGTTGCTGCTAGGCAGGACACGGATAGGCTGATGTCGCAGTTTGGCAAGGAGGATGGTGTGATTTATGTAAGATAAATCTACATTGTAACCTCGAACAGGTTTTTGGTTTTTTGTGTCTCACAAGCTGTCTTAGAAACGTATAAATACTAGTCTTTAGAAAAAATCTTATGCAGTAATGGAAGGTGGAAGAAAAGAAGTAATTTTAAGGTACTGTAACTGCCCCATAGGGTAGAAGTGACTAAGAAGTCATACTATAACTAAAACACTCTGCTCTCCCTGTTCCTCATAAAATAACAATAGTGTCAGTTCTTTATATTACCTTAGTGTCGGCACTGGAAATGTTTGTCAGCAGAAGCCACGTAAATATAAAAGACTGTGTACGTGTTCCCGCACCAACCATACTGCAGGATTGTGCTCTGGAGACAACTGGATCATCTCACTGGTAGAATGATGGCATTTGGAAATTAACATGGCCCAAACTAACTATTATTTACAAATATTGCACATCTCAAAGCCTTCCCAAGTCTATAGAGAATCAGATTACTAAGCAGATAGAAAGGACTGGCTCTAAGTGCAAACACCTATGCAGAGCAGTGATGATAGTAATGAATACAAGACCATTGCATTCATGACTGATTTTCTTTTTAGACAGTTTCCATGGTCTGTGAGGACTCACTGGCTACACGAAGTGAGAGATAATCACCAAAACTCTCCAGTATGATGGATTTCTAATTTTTTTCTTGAAGTTCTAGTGGGTTGCTAGTGTAACCTTTCTGGGAATGGGGATATATTGTGTATGGAAAGACCATGTTAAACAATTATGTATGGTGTGTTCAACCCCTAATTCATGGAGAAGAAACTGTTCTCTGAGAAGTCTTTACATTTCTAGGCGCCAACAGTAATTAATAGAAGCCCCAAAATGTATCCAGGTCCTTCCCTCCATTTCATTCTTCAAATGAAAACTGCACAGTAAATGTAAACAAAGTAATCTCCAGTCAAGTAGGTTTCAGGTATCCTTCAGTCCTTCGCCTTTAGCTCTTTCTCTTCTGAGACAAAATGAAGAGGCAGCCAGAAAATACTACTTAATGCCTTCCAGCTCAACTTTCTCAGCCCTTTTTAGGAATTGCCTGATCCCTCTATCTTGGGTCCAATAACTGAGTAAGTTCAGCATAAAGAAGCAAATCCATGCTGCTTATTGTGCCTGTGTTCTCAGTTTTGTGGCCTGGTGTTAGATAGGTTCTATTCATAAGCCTCATACGAAAACAATTCAGCATCTTCATCAGCTCTTCATTAGTTCAAAAAGAGCCTCTATACGTAAAGCTCTTTGGATACCTGCTCTAACTTTTCCTTAATGTGTTGAAGGAAGTGAATGCCTTTGCTTAGAACAGGCAATTAAAGACTCTCCTGATAGATTGGCGTGTATGTCAAAAACTACAAACCTGATATTTTTCTAATAAACATATTTTCCTAGAATAAAAATTATTGATAAGTAGTTCTTCCTGTTATATCTAAACAAGTAATTAGTCAGTCTGGCTGTATTTCATCTCTATTTTAGACAAAAGAACAGCTCAGTCACTTATTTATCCCTCAGTTGAAATAGTCAACCAATGTATCAGTTGTGTTTAATTTCATCATTAAAGAATTTTGTTGATTGTGGGAAATGCACTATAAAGATGTTTACTTCATATATGATAAATTAAGCATCTCTCAGACAGAAAACAGATTAAGAACTCTGAAACACGTGATCAAACAGCTGTGGCCATCTATGATTTTACCAACTTGCAGTTGCTTGTCACAAAACCTCTGGTAGAAGTCACTTATATGTGGAAAGTCAACACACTTCACAGACAGCTGTTCACAGGTCAGGACCATAATGCATCCCACCTTTGTCAGCCACACTTTCCATCAAAGGTTTGGCTTATAGAGCAACGGAAACTCAAAAACTTAATTCTGTTTTCTGACTCTGCTACTGGACATAATTTTCAGCACAATATCAGTTAGACAGCTGGGGAAATAACATCTTAAAGCACTGCAGTACAGTGAGACAGCCAGAGCTCATCTGACAAAGATCTTGCAGAAAGTAAAACATCTATGCATGAAGATCCTTAACAGTTAATGACTTCGCATTTCAGGGAGAATGTTTTCCTTTCCTTAGGCCTATACTGAAGCAATCCTTGAAGAAGCTAGAGACTTCAAGGCCACTGGCAATTTCTTTCAGATCTCTTGAGAGTAATCCATGGAAACTTTCATAAAATTAGAAATAACATTTCTCAGTTATGACCAGCTTGATCATCTCAGCAGTTTTCGATATCAGTGATCAAAAAGTGATAGTGAGATCTTGCCATTTCTTAAATCTAAACCGCTTCTGTCTTTCGCTGCTGTTCGTAACTAGAAATACAGCTACACCTGGATTCAAATGCTTTTAGAAAGAGAGGGAATATGCATATGCTTGCAAACACTTTTGTAAAGATACAAGATTCTGGACAGACTTGCTGGCTGTTCTGTCCTTAAACTTGTGGCTAGCTTCCCTTTTCCTTCATTTGAATACGGTATGTTAATTGGCCTAAATTTAAGCCATTCCTGGTTTTTAGTAAAAGACACGATAGCGTAGGTGATGACATTGCCTTCCAAGCAGGTACAAAGGACACAGCAATACTTTTGTAGCCAGCTCCTCTCACTAAGCAAATCTTGGCAAAGAGGGAATCCAAGTAATTTAACAGATGTTAAAAAACATATATGTTTGCAAAGGATACCTATTTTAAATTACTTTTCTTAAAATCCAACCATTTTCTTTTGCAGTTGTTATATGTTGATGACAGACCTATGTATCTAACAAGAGAAGCATTTGGCAGAAGCTAATATTGGACTGTAGGTCTAAAACAAAGTTAATTTCAGCTGGTTAATGATGGCCAAGACTTGACCTAGAGGTTACAATTGCTTAAATTTTATATTTTTTTTAAAAATTACATTCACCATTTCTTTTCCTAATTCTATCAGGTAGCTGTTTGATAGTAAGGTAAAACTTTTGACAGAACCGGAGTGAAATACCAGTGTCTCCAGCCTGCTTTTGTATTGCTTTAATAATTAATAAGAAAGGCTTTTGTCCTTAGAATTTAATGGAATAAAAAGATGTTTTAAATTTTCAAGGATCATAGCTCTCATATCCCATGGCATATGTCATTCAGACTGGTAACTAAGGTCTTTTTTTTTCACCCTACACATTATATATTGTTGTGCAATCAGCTGCTCACCCAGCACTTTAGTGACATTTAGTGATATATGGCATTTATATGATGTATAAAAGACACTGCTATGTGCTTTACCTATTAGAAAATAATCCATATGCATTCAAGATAACTTGCTTCCAGGTTGTAAATTACTTGAAGCAGGTGATGTCAGTTTTGGCATATAGTACCACATCCTATTTCTTTCTGAACAATCAACATTTTCCAAATAGATTATGACAACTATTTTTAATCTCTTATATGAATCATTCCAACACGTTTTACTAATAGATGGGTGATTATAGATTTAGGTACATACTCTACATAGATTCATCTCAAAGTAGGAGTTGGTGCCTATTCCTGTCATTACATAACTAGTCACAGAAGCAACAGAATATTTAGGATCCTACTACCTAGTCAACGAAATTGATAGAAAGTTGAGGCCTTAAACAGGCACTAGGAGCTCAAATATTCTTTTGGATCTGGGATATGCATAGCTTTGGCAATCTGGTTTTAGTGTGAGATCATTTTTTGAAAAGAGACTCCCACACTGTGAAATTTTGAAAATTCCACTCACAGTAAATAAACACTGATAAATTCACATGCAATAACTTCCAGCCTCTTTTCTTTCCAACAAAGCTTATCAGAAGAGTGAGAAACTTGAGTGTGAATGTCTTCGAGATTCAATAATGTGCTAAATAATATTGGTCTTTTCAACAGTCTATCTTGTTTACTTCAATAACAGAGCCAAAGGAAGTGAGAGGCAGCCAGATGGCCAGAACACAGCATCTTAAAGGAAAAAAAAAAAAAAAAAAATCAATGTGAGAAGATTATATAATAGAACAAAGTATTCCTTCTTCATTCAGAAGACCTTTTTTTTTCCAAAGGATGGAAAACTGCCAGACTGGCCATCTTGCATTAGAAATGTCACCGTTTGCAGTAAATGTGAAATGTAGCCAGTTTCAGCCAGTCAATATTAACCCATCAGTCACTCCAGGCTCATCCTTTGTGAACTTAAAGAGGAATGCATTGACCTGTAACCCTTTTTTCCCTGTACTGAACTGTCCTAGCATTGCTCCTCTGACTTCTTACAAAAGTGCTCCTTTCTTGAGCTTTATAACCATATCACAGCAATCTCCCCTCACATCTAGCTGAACACTTTCATATTATCTAGTTTAACCGGTCCCATCCACCTGGCATAAACCCAGTTACCAGTCACAGGGAAATGTTCAAGAACTGGAAGATGGGGCTGCTGAATTACTTTTTTCTAAATTGCCTGCCTGTTATGTTCATTTTTAGAACTGCAAAGTACTTTACAACATCCAGTACCACGCACTAGTCTCTGCTCCAAGAAACAGACAGAAAAATGTGTCTTGTCAGCATAAGGACAGACTATAGCAGTAGTATATGTACATGATATACTATAATGGATTATAAAATAAATATAAGCTATAAAAAGTAATCAGAAAATACAATGTAATTTATTCCTTATCATACCACAGAATAGCTGAGGTTGGCAGGGACCTCTGGAGGTCACCTGATCCACGCCCCCCCCCCCCCCCCCGCTCAAGCAGGGCCACCTAGAGCCAGTTGCCTAGGACCATGTCCAGATGGCTTTTGAATATCTCCAAGGAGGGAAATTTCACAACTTCTCTGGGCAACCTGTGCCAATGCTCGGTCACCCTCACAATTTGTGCCCATTGCCTTTGGTCCTGTCACTGGGCACCACTGAAAAGAGCCTGGCTCTGTCCTCTTTGCACCCTCCCTTCAGGTATTTATATACATTGATAAGATCCCTCTGAGCCTTCTGTTCTCCAGGCTGAAGAGTCCCAGCTCTCTCACCCTTTCCTCCTAGGACAGATGCTTCAGTCCATCATCTTCATGATCCTTTGCAGGACTCTCTCCAGTGTGTCCATGTCTGTCTTGTACTGGGGAGCCCAGCACTGGACACAGTACTCCAGATGTGGCCTCACCACTGCTGAGTAGAAAGAAAGGATCATCTCCCTCGACCTACTGGCAACACTCCTCCTAACACAGTCCCATGTATCCCACAGCGCAGGATACCATTGACCTTCTTTGCCACAAGGGCACATTGCTGGCGCATGTTCAACACTTGGTCTCCACCAGGATGCCCAGGTCCTTTTCTGAAAAGCTGCTTTCCACCCAGGCAGCCCCCAGCATCTACTGGTTCCTGGGGTTGTTCCTTCCCAGGTGCAGGACTTTGCACTTCTCCTTGTTGAAGCGCATGAGGTTCCTGTCAGCCTATTTCTCCAGCTTGCCCAGGTCTCTCTGGATGGCAGCACAACCCTCTGGTGTACCAGCCTCTCCTCCCAGTTTGGTGTTATCAGCAAATTTGCTGATGGTGCACTGTGCCCCGTCATCAGGCTCATTAGTGCAGATGTTCAACAGGACTGGACCTAGTATTGATCCCTGGAGTACATTGCTACTGAGGCCTCCAACTAGACTTTGTGCCACTTACCACCATCCTCTGGGCGTAGCCATTCAGCCAGTTTTCAATCCACCTCACTGTCTGCTCATCCAGCCCGTACTTCAAGAGCTTCTTTGTGAGTATCTTACAGGAGGCAGTGTCAAAAGCCTTACTGAAGAGAAAAGAGAAAGTAGACAATGCCCACTGTTTTCCCATCACCTACCAAGCCAGTCATTTCATCATAGAAGGTGGTCAGGTTGGTCAAGCATGACTTGCCCTTAGTGAATCCATGCTGACTACTCCTGATGACTTTCTTGTCCTTCATGAGCCTGGAAATGATTTCCAGGATTAGCTGCTCCATCACCTTTCCAGGGATCAAAGTGAGGCTGCAGTTCCCTGGGTCATTCTTCTTGTCCTTCTTGAAGATATAAGTGATGTTTTCTTTCCTTGAGTCCTCAGGCACTTCTCCCAGTCACCATGATGGATGAAAGATCATTAAGAGTGGCCTTGCAGTGACATCAGCCAGCTCCCTTAGCACTCATGGGTGCATCCCATCAGGGCCCATGGACTTATGTAAGTCCAGTTTGCTTGAGTATTCCCTGACCTGATCCTCTTCCACCAAGGAAGAGGATCTTCCACATCTTCCTTTCTCCAGACTTTCTCCCTGGTCTCTGGGACCTGGGATTCATGAAGGCTGGTCTTGCTAGTAAAGACTGAGGCAAAGAAGGCATTCACTACCTCGGCCTTTTCCATGTCCTATGTCACCAGGTCCCCCGTCTCCGTCAGCAGTGTGCTCTAGCCTTCCTTTTGTCACCTGTATACTTACAGAAGCCCTTTCTGTTGCCTTTGACATTCCTTGCCAGATTCAATTCCATTTGGACTTGGACTTTCCTAAACTCACCCCTGGATGCTCGGACAATGTTTCTGTATTCCTCCTACATTACCTGTCTCTGCTTACACCCTCTGTATGCTTTCTTTCTGTGTTCAAGTTTTGCCAGAAGTTCCTTGTTCACCCATGCAAGCATCCTGGCATTTCTGCCTCACTTCCTACTTGTTGGGACAGACTGCTCTTGAGCTTGGATGAGGTGATCCTTGAATATTAGCCAGTTTTCTTGGGCCCGTTTTCCCTCCAGGGTCTTATCCTGTGGGAGTCTGCCAAGCAAAGAGGCCAAAGTCTGCTCTCCTGAAGTCCAGTGATGTGATCTTGTTTTTTGCCCTCGTCCCTCCTCTCAGGATCCTGAACTCTGCTATCTCATGGTCACTGCAGCCAGTGCTGCCTTTGGCCTTCACAGCCCCAATGAGCCCCTCATCACTGGCAAGTAGGAGGTCCAGCAGAGCACCTCTACTCACTGGCTTCTCTATCACTTAAGTCAGGATGTTGTTACTGATGCACTCCAGGAACCTACTGGATTGTTTATGCCCTGTTGTATTGTCCCTCCAGCAGATATCAGGGTGGTTGAAGTTCCCCATGAGGACAAAGTCCTGCCAATCTGCTCCTGTCTGTAGAGGGCCTCATCCACTTTTTGGTTGCCCTGGCAGTACCCCTGGTCTCCATATGGAAGAACAACAAGGAGTAACAGTCAGAGAGTTGAACAAGCTTTGACAGTTCCTCCACAACATCCTGGATCAGGCCCCCAGCAGGCAGCAAAACTCTCGATGCTAGGTCAGGTCAGCAGATGGGTGCCTCTGTCCCCCACAGCAGGGAATTGCCCATTACGATCACTCACCACTTCTTCCTGGTGGTCTTGCATGGTTTAGGGTCAGGTGGCCCAGGTCCTTTACTTGCAGGCACATCTGGCTCCTCTTCCACTTTGAGGGTGGTGAACCTGTTCTGTGGTTGCAAGCCCTAAGGTGGGGCAGAAGCATTCCTATTGAAGCCAGAAGTCACGAGCTTCCAAACTTCACTTTCTCCAGAGGCTGCCCTTACCTTAATACTAAGGGTAGACACTGCCTGCATCTCTACTGCGGGTGGAGTTTGGGGCTGTTGTGTCTCAGAGAAGATCCTGTCATCTCCCTTTTACCTTCTCTGATGCTGCATAGCCTGCTCACTTCCTCCTGTAACTCCTCCACTTGGCGGCACAGCTCCTCCAAGGAAGGAGCCCCTCCACTGAAGGACAGAGGGCCATGTCTCCTGGCATCAGAGAGAGGGCCCAGGTGCTCCCTGCAGCCTGGGGCTTGGAGGGCTGCATCCACCATCCGAAGCTCTGTCTGTGTGGAAGCCTCTACTCTCGCTGGGGCAGTGGCTCCAACACCTGCTGGGGAGACTGCGCTGTGGCTTGTCACCACCGTACCTGAGATGGTTTACGCAGATACAAATTTAGCCGAGGCCTTCTTTGCACCCTTCTGTGCAAACTGATGCCTCTGTTGGCTGCGCTCTGGGCCTGGCCTTTCCCGAGCACTGTGGCTTGAGAGCACTTTGCTCTCCCTAATGGGGGGCAGCGGCAACAAAGGCTCCAGGCACCCTGGGTCAAGGGCAGCTATCATGCCTGTCAGAAGCTGCTAGAGCTTCCATGGGACTGCAGCCTTGTGGCTCTCCTCACCTTACTCCTACCTAGCAGTAGCAGGCACCCTCAAGTTTCTCAGAGGTTCCCAGGTGTTCCCTGGTGATCCTGCACCTCGTCTCCAGAAGGTCCAGAAGCTCCCAAAGCAAGAACCCAGAGACTACTGTGCAAACTGCTGCCTCTGTTTGCTGTGCTCTCAGGACAGTCATGTAAAGATTGAGGTACCTGTTTTCAGGTATGGGAGAGAAAGTATATAAACTCAGCAGTCAGCATTTTCTATGTTATTGGTATACTGAAATTTCCTTCTGCCTTTCTAGTGTAATAAGTTTGAAATGGAACTGTATTTTTTTTTAATGGGAATTTTAATGTTCCTAATATTTTCATGGACATTTTATCCCTGTATTTTTGTTTCGACTAGTTGTTTAAAAACTTTGTCATTAACACATAGAAAATAGGCATTTTAAAAAAATGTAACAAAGCAGATAAATATGTTTGCTTCTGGCTCAAATACTGGAATATGGAAAAGAATAGATTAGTAATTAATGTTGCTAAGACGACAGCTCTACAGTTCTTTTAGACTCACATTTGTTTCCAAACTTTTCTTCATACAGGTGCCAGCATTCCTGCAGCTAAGTGGGGAGGCAAACCAAGGAACTGATGAAACTGAAAACTCACCAACGAAAAAAGATGCATTTTCAGCCAGATTTATTCCTTAATACTGTTCACTGTGATACCTATTACTAGTGCTTGGACAAGGAAGGATTTGAATATAACAAACAGCTCCAGAACTACAAGCAGCCAATTATTAAATGCACCACAGCTTTTGTTAAACATATCTCAACACATTTACAAGTTGTTTCCCCTGTCCTAGTCTCATCGTCACAGAGCTGATACCCAGTCTGACCTTTTATCGTACGCTGTCAAGAGTGCCACAGTCTCTGTCCACAAGTCTGTTGTTCCCCACTCCCCACCCAAAACAGACCTTGTTCAGATGAGGGAGATACAGGAGAGATCACTGAATGACACAATCAGGTAGCTCCATAGAAAATATTGTTATGATCAGCCCTTTATTTATAAGAAAATCAAACCCAGAAAATTCATAGGGCCTTCCATTTAAAGATTTTAAAGTTGTTTAAGAAGTGCCACACTGTGTAACATTATTCCCGTTTTAGAGGTGATTTGCCCACAGGTCATGTGCCGAGCGCACCTCCCAATCTCCTTACTTCTTGTCTTAGAGATGTCAGATCCCATGCTATTAAAGCTTCAGTGCTCCATACTATCTGCTCAAATCAGCACACCTGCTCTATCCAGAACTAGCAGAAGACGAGCGCAAAAACCTTGTAGGAAGTGTTCACAGTAAGATGCTGTGCTCTACAAATACGCAGCTTAATTCTGCATCAGTTCTAAAACTGGAGAGTCAGCTGTAATATTGTGACAAGATCCAGGCTTAAAAATAAATAAAATGCCACCCAGATCCATGCAGCTACACGATGATGTAAAAGCTGTAGAAAATCTAGTAAGATGCCCTCTAACTTGGAAGTCAGCTGAAGTGACAACTGATGGATGCACATCCTCAGCAAAAGGGCTAACATCTTTTCCATATCCTCTAGTCGCTTTCCTCCATCTCATCATCTTAGTATTAATATCCAGACTGAACTTTAATCAATTTGCTCTCAACCATGCCACAGTCTCTACCAAGCTCTTAATGAGATGCTTGATCACACTGTCTGTGCAGGATGAGCTGCAGATACAAGATGAGTGCATGCTGTCGTCCTGAAAATGTTTCTACCTATATTTCCTCACAGACTCCCCTAATCACAATTGCCTGATACTTACATTGAGCAGAACCATGACGCAGAATCCCGTCAAGTATTCTTCAGGGTAAAATAACTACAAATCATTTAATGATTATTCACTTGCTTATTTAATAACAAAAAACTGTGCAGAAATCCCAACACCACATAAAGCAGATTTTTAAAGGAATTTTGATGTCTCAGAATGTATTTAATTTAGTTTTGGCTTTTTTCTGCTTTGGAGTGTTCTTGCATCCTACTTTGCTACAGTAATAGGATTATTCAGTTTAACTGCTTATGCTGGAAGATAAAATACATCCACACAGCCAGTGATGATGACAGAATTGCTGCAGCCTGAGGGGTTACTAAGAAGCATCTTCCATAGATTGTTTCTTACTCTGTGTGGGTTGGTGTAATCAGCTCCCATCCTCCAGCAAAATAAAATCAAAAACATATCACTGAAAAAGTAGTGAAAAAGAAACATTCCTGGGTGCCTCTTTTCACTGCATGCATTATTTCCCTGACATGTCTTCCTATCCTGCTCCTCTTCTAAATGATTTATAGTGTTTTAACATTGTGCTGCTGTTGTTACACCCACTGCCATGCAAAACCATTCACTTTTTGAAACTGGAATGAACAGGTACTACAATGGTGACTGTGGGATTTCTCAGTGAATTTTATTTAAGAACTCAGTAATAATAACTAACAGTTATTGATGTTATGCAGCAATGAATATCTGCAAGACACAGTGACAACATATATATATGTACATACCTATCCTAATTACTATGCACTTCCTTTATTCCACATACAACTAAAAGTCTTATTTATATTATTCCAGGAGACTAATTTTCCTCTGTACCTTCTGCTCTTTTTTTCTTCCCCCTAAACTGTTTGCTTCCTTTGAACAAGCTTTTAATTTTCATGTTCTTCAACAGTCCTATTTTTTCATATGTCTGCTGCTGTAGATACTATTAAGACATAGTCAGAGTCAATATCAGATATGTCCTCCTTCTAAAATAAAGACAATATTCTCCTTCTACCATAAATGCAATAAATTATTAAAATCCACTTATATCATGGCTGACTTGCCAAACAGGCTTTGAGCTGAATCATTACATATTGTCCTGTGCAGGAAAGAAAGGCAATTTTGCTATAGCTAATCTTTCACACAGCACCATGTATGTTTTATGTGCTATACAATAACTGCTGCCACTCTGCTGTTATTTCTGGAACTATAATAGAGTTCAAACGCCCTACCTGAGATTAGGATCCTATTACAAAAGCACTGCCAAGGGGCAAAAAAACTTCAGCCTCTGACTCTGTGAAAATAGTGGAATTAAGCACAGTAATAATGTTAAGCATGTCCATGTTAGCCAAGGACAAGAAAAACTGTGGATTAAGGAATGGAAATATTGCTACCCCTGTTTTGTCCATGGTGACAGTGAACTTGCATGATTTATCCAGGACATACAAGAAATTTGTGGTACATCCAGATATAATTTTTTTTAGTTAGTAATCTTATGGATCTTTCTTTTTTGCAGCTTACTTATCAATAGAAGGAATAAGGTTTAAGCTAAAATAGCATAGAAACAATAGTATTTTGAATAGTAAAGCATTAAACGGAAGTATACAAATGGATTTGTGAGCATACAGGTATCATTTAAAAAGCAACACTATAACAATACTGCATTAAAGGGTATTTTGAAAGTCATTCTTTCTGAGGTCTTTCTGTGAAGCCTGAGGCTTGATTAGGGACCCCAGAGGAGAGAGCAGATTGAATAAGATGATAACTGTAATGAACAGGGAGAAAGGGGCACCTAGAGGAAGCAAGGACTCAAAATGGGAATAAAGCCACAAAACTGGATCTGCCATAGACTGGAGGGAAAGCACCAGAAAGAGTCAAATTTGCAAAAGGGGCATGAGCTCACAGTGGCACAATCTCCTTTAGAAATTAGATTGAAACTTACAATTCCCAAATCTTACAGTTCCTGGGCTATCAGCAAATCCTTCAGAAATCCTCTTTACTGTCAGTCAATTTAAAGAGACAATTGCCCCAGCTCAGCTCTGAGCTGTCTAAAGACTCAGCATGAGCCAGGTGAATATCTGTATGGTGACATATAGTTCACACCTTTGCTTTGCTTTTTTTGTTAAAAAAAACCAGGGGGTCACATGCAAAAACATAGCTTAAAGCATTACTGAAGTTTCCTACACAAACTTAATAAATCTCTCTTGTGCCTTTGCATTATAATTTGGAAATTTATTTTACACAAGATTTTTCCTCATCCAGTGCTCTCTGGATAGTCTTGCTCTGGGGACAGATCAGAATTATACAGGGTAGGATGCTGTATAATCCCTACATTACTTTTGCAGAAGTTAGAAGATGTGCAGTGGTGGATGCATTAGAAACTAGATGAAAATAAAGGATGGTCTGAAACTTCAGGGGAATGGAGTGGTGCCCTGAATAACTGTATCCCTCTGTCTCTCATGAATCTCTCACTGCCAAGTCACTTAAACAGAACTTTTTGCAAGTGCTTACTACATCTGTGTTCCTCTTTCTTGCAACTCCAGGCCCTTGCTGTGGTTTGAAAACATTAAGTACCTACACCTGCAACACAGGCAACAGGCACTGAATGTATCCTGTATCGTATAATACTAAACCATCTGAAAAATCAGCTCGTAAGCACCTCAAATTGACTGTCAAAAATAGTGGATATTTTCTAATTTATTCTGTCTCAGTTCTCTCTCTGTCAAATTAGAATAATAATTCCTCTTCAGTGCACAGAAGTGCTGTGAAGATAAATTCATTAAGATTCGTAAAGCACTCAGACACTGTAGTGATGAGCAGCACAGAAAAGCCCAGGAGGAAATTAAAAATTCTGTCTTCAGAGCAGAACTTAAAAATGTGGCATGAGACTATACACTGAACAATAACAAAGAAACAAAATTATGAACGGTTACTCATTCAGTGAGCATTATCTATTTGTTGTGCACAACAGGAAACAAGAGTCCCCGGGGGGTGGGGGGGGGGGGAAGGGGAGAGGGCGGACGGTATGTGATCAGTTAATTAAAACCAGACTCATAATGCATGCCAGAAGATGGGGAAATAAAGGTAGGTGGACAATCAAAATTCTGGCAGTTCCAACAGTTGAGTACTTGACTATAAATAGATGGCAATTTTTTTTCAATATACTTCTTATGTTTAGTATGGAAAAAGCTTAAAAGAGCTCTGTGTACCTTAATTCCTTCCACTGAGACATGACAGTGGCCACAGTTTTGTCTAATGTTACAGCTGATCTCCTAATTCAATAGATTTGCTACAGTCTTTTTCCTGCCTCTATCAAGTCAGTTTGATACTTTCTTTGAAATGTGTAGGATCCTACCAGAGACAACTGATTGTTTTTGTCAAAGTGATATATAAAATGAATGCTTTTAAAAGAATCTCATGAAAAAGTTAATTGTACCAATCTAATACGTGTTATATGAATGAAACCTAAAATTTGCTGGCTGAATTATTTGGAGAATACTAATCCCACCTGAGATTAAATTATGCATAACTACAGCAGTGTCTTTTTCAATTTAAACACTCCTAGTTAAACAAATAAAAGACTTCTTACAGCATTTGTTAAGCATAAAAACTAGATTAAAAATTCACATTGACAGTTTGGTTTTGCCTTCAGAAAGTCACCTTTCTAATTCTGTTGACATTGCTTCAATTGTCTGATTTTTTTTCATTGCTCTGATTGCTGCATCATCCCTTAACAAATCAGTCAGCAAATTCTGCAAGTTTCCCAGTAGCCTATAACCTCTTGCTTCACACAAAGCTTTTAAGAAAATATGGACTAATGATCCTTAGACATATGGGACAATATTTCTTTAGCAATAAATTTCCTTCTTCTTATTATCAAAAAATTCTTTAGAGGCGTGAAGAGCTATTCTCAAGATCTCTGCAGAACAAACAGATAAAGGGAAGTATTTTTAATGATTTTTTCTGAAATTTTTAAAATTTATCCTCAGTTTTGCAGAATACTGGTTTTTTTACAGAAATATAAACCTGGGATGTCACTTTTGCCAGACAGTACTTAACAATCTTAATATTCTATAATTTCTAATACCTATGAAACAAAAAGCAAAGGCAAAGAAGGTTACTTTGTTAGATAAAAGTACCTCTATAGTAATCTTGTCGTTTTGTACCTAACTTCATTTCACAATGAAGGCAAATGGATAAGGTATAAAGTAGATCAAGCTTAATAGTGCTAAGGTATATTTTAATTTATCTATTTGAGTCTTTTAGGCTTCCTTTCTCTTTAGATATGTGTTTAAAGGTTAAAAGTTAGAAATATTTTAAATATGATTACAAAGAAAGGGAATTGAATTGATCCACCTTAAAAACAACTTGGAGTTCACAAATATGAATAGTTTTTTAGTTTTTTAGAATTATTTAGTAAATATAATGAACCCTTCTGTAATTGGCATTTGGTGTTTGCTGGGTTTAGTGCTCTTCCATTTTTATGTTTTTCCCACATTGACAGGACTCATGTGAACACCAAATATGACTGTAACCTAGGAAGAACAAAATTATAGATGTCAAAACTGTAACAGATTTTATAACTCATGGAAATACAGATAATGGTAAAGTTAAGTAAGTCTGTCTCACTTCACTGGAGAAATGTTCCATTTTTGAAAGATATCAAGCAGTATTCCTAATTTAGGACAGTATATTAACTTTACCTGAATCACTGGGCATCTTTCCAAAAGTGAGGCTAGAATGAGATGGACACAAGATCAGCCATAATCATAAAGCTTGAGAGAAGAAAGAGTCTGTGTGGAACCAAGCGATGAATTGTCTGAACTCATCATCCATGCCAAGTACAAACAGATGGGTCTAAGAAGACACCATGTGACTATACAGCACGTCATTTAGTGTTCAAGGCAGCAGTTACCATAATAGAGTTGGAAGTTCTCATAATTTATCTTCATTGCCCTGAAAATGGGTTTTAGATTTCCAAAGAATTTTAGAAATCCTCTGCTCTAGATAAATGTAAATGCTTCAGAGAGGTAGACAGAAATTTCAGCCAGTGGCAGATATTTGTAAGAAGCTTCAAGAAGTCGCTACACACAGTGGATGAGCTTCAGCATGCCTGAGTACTTCAGAAATCTCTCTCGGTCAGTTAAGTGTAACAAAAGGCTTAATCCTTTTTAATATAATCCTGTAGCAACTACTCAGATCTGATTTTTCACCTTGGGCAAAGGGGAAGAGGAGGTTCAAGAGACCTCAGCAGAAACCCTAATCTCTAGTATAACGCAAATTGTTGTGGGTTTTAGGCCACAAGCTTCACTAGTAATACCTGCTGGACTTACTGCAATTGTTCTGTATATTCTGATATCTGGAAAACAATGAATAGGACATCTAAAAAGATATTCTGTCAATACCTCTTTTGAACCTAGATCTCACATTCCTGATGGTAGAAATTAACTGCTTTTTCAAAAACGATGACCAAGCACATTTGCCAAACAAAGATGCCATCGTGGTGAGGTGTAGGACAGGTTTCAAGACAAAAGAATGGAATATTAGAAATTTAATTTCTCATCTAAAGCACAGTGATGGAGCATTCCCAACTTTCTTTCACATCCTCCTTAATGTGTGTATAAATATCAAGAGATCATGTTTTGCTGAAAACATGTTGCTTCAAATTGGAGAATTCATATATTTGAGGCTCAGAAACAGGCAACTCACCATGTATGGATCCAGTTTTTAACTCCTGTTTTGTTACATTTTTAATCGAAAGCCACTCTTACAAGTAGACCTTATATTTAAAAAATTCAAATGTACCCTGAATTTATAAGCCTTGGTGAACTCTTTGGTATCCTAGCCCTGTTTAGCAACCCATAAATAACTACAATGAAAGAAAGAAGTCCAAGTTTTTGAGTCTAAACTTGTAGAGCCTGCATTACTTAGCCAAACTGACAAAGCAGCCTGGCTGGCCTTAACAGAGGAAACAAGAACCAAACAGGCACAATACTGGACATTTACCCTCACCCCAGAAAATCTGAACGGCAGGTCAAATGAAACAGCGGAGAGAAGTTCAGAGCGCCAGTGCCCTTGTTCTTCCAGGCCTGAAGATCAATTAAAACTATTCCATGTAACTTGGTCCTCTTGTCTACTAGTAAGTTTGAGCAATCATTTAATAATTTTTAAAAAATAAATAGTATATAAACATAAGATCATGTACTTTCACTCCTTCCTCTCAGCTCCATCTCCAAATGTTACCTGAAGGTGAATAGAAAAGCTGTATCTTTTTAGGTTCGTGTTACCAATGCCCTGTAATCCCCACTTGACATTGCAGTAAAATAAATCTTACTGTATTTTAAATAAAGCTGTATAAAGTTTTTCACGAACATTGTGTAAAAGAGCCCACTATTAAGGTGTGGCACACAACTGTGTTATTAAGGCTGAGTCTACATTTTGTACGTAAAATGAAGATCTCGTCTTTTATAGTGCCTGTTACCTAGAGCATATAATCTCCAACCTCATAGCACTTGCTCTTTGAAACCAGAAAAATTTGGACTGAGATAGTACAAATGAATGAATATATTAGATTTATTTTAAGTAAATTAAAGGGAGACTTGTAGTTTATCTGTACCAATCTTTCTTTGTCTTATTATTCCATAAAAATGGAACAACACAAACTTTAAAAAACTGACTTAAAGTATTGTAAGATTTTATGCACAGGTGATATACAAAGAAATCCAGTTGTAAGTCTGCTAATGCATAATTTAGTTGTTATGAACAACCAAGTTATAGATCAGGCAATTCTTACAGGAAGTCATTATGATAAAGAAAATGCGGCCTCTTTCCCTCCAGTGCTTCTGCAGAATATTTGCATGTTGGTGTTGTGCAATTTTGCACAACAATATTCCTTCAGTGAATCAGTGGTCTAAAGGAGACCAGACGTATCAAGTTTTTTCAGTTATATTTTCCTTCATCTAATTGTCCTTGTTTTTTAAAGATTCTGTGACCGTGGACACTTTTGAGTACCTCGGGCATGCCTGAAAGGGGATATCCATGGCATCACTGAGGGTCTTCATGAATTTGGATTCAGGGACTGGATTCTCTCTTCATAAAGCAGTAAAGCTAGTAAAAGCCACAGAAACAAATAAGTAAAGGCCAGATTTTCTAGCATCCCCTGGACACTGATGTCAAATATATTTTATAGCTTCAAAAAATCCAGTAGCATACAGATTTTCAAAAGGGCTTATGTCTTGCAAGCTCATTCAAACACCTTGTAAATTGTAGTTTGTTTGTGTGAAACTTAGAGCTATTATAGTCACTTTTTGTTTTAAAATACACCATTTTAAGAGAGAAAATTGTTTGGTCAGAATTCCTGTATGGGAGGTTCTTGTACAGCAGGTTACAAGACACTGTACACTGTACATTGTACACTGGTGAAGCAGATTACACATAATATGTTTCATAGCAAAACTTCTTCCTAATATTTCTAATGCTTACAAAAGCTGTCATAAGATACAGCATATGATGGTTCTTCATATGATGGTTCATAAGATGGTTCATAAGATACATTCATATGATGGTTCTCTGGAGCAGCACACAGATTGTATATTTATTCCAGTAGGATGCATCCCTTCACAGAGATCAACAATAGCAGCTATCTAAATCTGTCAGATAACAGGTGGTATCCAAGGAAAAATTTTATAATTTGATCTCTGAAGTGTAACACGCGGTATAGGGTCCTGAATCTATCAATCAGAGAAATATAAATTTTGCAAACACACATCTAGAAAAACAGTACAAATTCTGATAACAACGCATGAAAAGTACTTTTCTTTAAAAAAAAAAAAGTCCAGGAGGGACAGGAAATCTAAAAATCCTCTAGCTACCATAAAATTCTGTCAGTTATGGTAAGACAGTGAACCAAAAATATCATTAGAGTGCAAGCAAAAAAAATCAGTGGGAATTTAGTATGAATACCAAGCTTGGAAGAAGTGAAGCAAGAGGTAAAAAAAATCCAATAAAGTAGAATATTAAGCAGAAAGAAGATTTTCATAGAATCATACCTTCATGATGAGTCAGTGGCTGGAAAAGTTATATCAGCAAAAAACAACAGCATACCTCCTGGTATGTTATGCCATCAGCCTGCATAGTCAAACAGCAAATAAATTACAGCAGAAGAATAGATATCACTGACACTTAGTAATTCTTTGCTCTTCCTTACCTTTCTAATTTCACTTAAAATAGTCTTCTTTTGTATCAGAATTTGTATCAGAATATGATATTCCTTGCTGGAATTGGCTGTCTGACAAACAAGAAGGGTTCTTCTTATCTTCAAGGATAAGAGGAATAAAATGAGTATGAAATGAAATGGTATCAGGGATTTTGGAAGTGACATTTTGTCTCTAATATATTTCTGGTCATGTGCTGTAGTGCAAAATTCAAAGGGAGATACAGTTCAAGGGTACAATTTTTAAAATGGGGTACAACAATTTGGCCTGACAGCTTATTGTCATTAAAGGATCCCTGACACTTTTTCAAGAGATCCAGTATTAACAACTGTACTAATGATTTTCCAATTTGGAATGCTTGTTAAAAGCAGATACTCTTTACAATTTTGAATAAACCTACACAAATTCTTCACTTCTTTTCTTGAAGCGTTACTGCTACATGTAGCTCAACTGTTTATTTTGTTTAAAAGGAGCCATATGCAAGAATGGACTAAATAATTCATAATTACAGACCTCATTCCCACAGGTGTAACACAAGAAAAACTTCTGGAATTGGATCCTACTCTGTTAAGATTGCCTTGGCTAATCTGGTAGCATAAAGAAACCTTAAATTTCCCCTGACCAGGTACTTCCAGTGCTACGACACCTTTCTTGACAGTCCCAGTACGTGGCCATGGGAAAAGAGTATTTATGTACTTCAGCCACTGGCTGCTGGAGCAGTCCATTGGGACTATGACCCAGAAGTCTCATTAGCAAATGAGGGATAGAGGGTAAACCCTGCTGACTCAGCTTTGTCCAAGCAAAACAGCTTATGATCAACTCTGTCATCCCTATTAGTATTATCTGCTCTCAGTAGAAAGTCTGTAAACACATCAGAGATACTGAGCATCATACAGCTTGTGCATGACTAATGTTTTATGTAATATCTAATATATGAGTATGCAGTCAACATTGGACAAGATGATTTCTGCTGTCTGAGTGATGCTGGCATGCTGTTCTTCAACGGCTGCAGTGTCAGCAAATAATGACAGGGGGCAATGTAGGTAAGTCTTAAGGCACTCAGCCTGCGATATATTTAGGGAATTAGTAGTTGGAAACTTTATACTACTTGGAAGCTTTTATACTACTGTGCAGAGATCATTCTGACAAGGGGTAAATTTTAGGTCACTTCAGCATGCACAAGTCGGTGCCCCTTTTGGAAGAAACATGTGAATGAGAAATCCTCTTCCCTTTCTCCTGCCTTACAGATGTGAATGCACCCTGAAACACCATTGAGGGCTACTACAGCTGATGCCAAATATACTCAGAGGCTTCATCCACACCAGTAAATTAAATGTGCCAGGGAAGTGTTCCTGAAAATCGAGGCCAACTGGCACAAAATGACTGCAGCTATTCTAGTAAAGTCTCTAGGCGGGTCTCCAAAAGAGGGGCTGCAAGTAAACTACCTGTCAGAGGGGGGAAGGCCCGCATAAATTCTGACTCCCAAATCATGCCCAAGGATAATTTTGGGCAATGTTAGGCACAGGACAAAAATATGCCAGGGAATATACTGGGATAGGCATATCCAAAGAGTTTAGTAGCCTTAGGATTTAATAGCCGTGAAAGTAACCTTTGTGGCTTATCACAAATTACTTCACCCACAGATCTGGACTGCCTTGCTATTACTGTGAGTCAGGAACAGAAGACTGAGTGCACAGCTTTTATAGCATTTTTTGTTCCTGGGGGATGATCAGTGCTACATAAATTTCGGAGATTTTATTAGTAGGCATTCCAATCTTAAAAGTATTCCGGCAAGCATTGCATGATTTATGCAGTCTTAATCAGAGATTTATGCCTGAATTCATAGCTATCACCTAGGAGCTTGAGAAGAAAGTTTAAAAATTTAATACACAGCTGGAATGTGGGGCATTTATCCTACTAAAATAAGAGGTGGATTCTAAGCTAATTTAATCTAAGCTAAATTTCATCTTCCCTTTTCTCAATAAAAGTGCAGATGATTTTATGTGAAAATTAAATGAATGGCTACCAATTAAATGAAAAGAAGCAATTTAGTAGGTGAACAGTTGGACTTTGATAGTTGCCTAAGTTGGTGACCATTTTACAGTTTCATGATCTTATTGCCCATTAAATCTATACTCACTCTCAATTTGTTAAGTTACAGTTAGGAAAAACACTTATGAGTCTGATTATTTTTAATCCAGTTCACCAGATAATAATTTTCAGTTGTAGCTGTCTACCAGTTCCTTCCAGGGATATAATAAGAAAGATAAAACAAAAAACAGATAAATATACCACAAACCTTTGCAGGTCTTCTGGAGAAACATTACAGACTTTCACAACAGAGAACGTACTTTTCAGCTTGCTTACTGGTGAGACTCAACTTCCATTATCTATGGCCGCCAATTTGTACCTAGTAAGCAATGAGATTCAAGATGAAAGCAACAAAGGATTTATTACTGGATTTGACAATAGCTACATCTCTAAGCCATCAAGTGAATTTAGATTTAGGGATGGATATGACTCAGTAGATTACGTAAAAGTTATACTGGATTCTCTATAGTGCCATCCTGTGACAGCTAGCCATATGCAGATTTGAAACTGGACTATTAAATATTCATATGGCATTTCAAGATGAATGTGAGAAACATTTTTAGATACTGATATTGTTTTAAAAAGCTGAAGAGAGGGAAAAAAAAGCAGAAAAGACACAGCTATTACTGCTTATATTCAAAGTTACAAAATTATTTCTGTACTGCATGAAAAACAGAATTGCAGGGAAGAGAAGAACTTAGTGAAATTTTGTTTAACCGCATATAAAGACCTATCTTAAAATAAACTCATTAAACTTGCCACATCAAGTACTCTAAGACAAGGAACCAGTACTGCCGCTAGTACTGTTTAATATCTTCATCAACGACATAGGCAGTGGGATTGAGTGCACCCTCAGCAAGTTTGCAGACGACACCAAGCTGAGTGTTGTGGTTGACAGGCCTGAGGGACAGGATGCCATCCAGAGGGACCTGGACAAGCTGGAGAAGTGGGCCCATGTGAACCTCAGGAGGTTCAACAAGGCCAAGTACAAGGTCCTGCACCTGGGTTGGGGCAACCCCAGTATCAGTACAGGCTGGGGGATGAAGGGATTGAGAGCAGCCCTGCGGAGAAGGACCTGGGGGTATTGGTGGATGAAAAACTGGATGTGAGCCAGCAAAGTGCGCTCGCAGCCCAGAAAGCCAACCGTATCCTGGGCTGCATCAAAAGAAGCGTGGCCAACAGGTCTGGGGGAAGTAATTCTGCCCCTCTACTCCGCACTGATGAGACCCCACCTGGAGTACTGCGTCCAGCTCTGGAGTCCTCAGCACAGGAAAGACATGGACCTGTTGGAGCGGGTCCAGAAGAGGGCCACAAAAATGATCAGAGTTGGGGTTGTTCAGCCTGGAGAAGAGAAGGCTCTGGGGACACCTTGTTGCGGCCTTTCAGTACTTATAGGGGGCTTATAAGAAAGATGGGGACAGACATTTTAGCAGGGCCTGTTGTGATAGGACAAGGGGTAATAGTTTTAAACTGAAAGAGCATAGATTCAGACTAGATCTAAGGAAGACATGTTTTTACGATTAAGGTGGTGAAACACTGGAACAGGTTGCCTAGAGAGGTGGTAGATGCCCCATCCTTGGAAACATTCAAGATCAGGCTGGATGGATCTTCGAGCAACCTGATCTTGTTGAAGATGTCTCTGCTTATTGCAAGAGGGTTGGACTAGATGACCTTTAAAGGTCTCTTCCAACCCAAACCATTATATGATTCTATGTAATATCAAGTTCATGATTCTCAGAACTGCTACTAACATGCAAACACAACATAAGGTTTGCACAACAAAGGCAGGGACACAATTCAACTCGCATGACCAACATTCATTTGTCTTAACCTTTAAATTTTTGAACCACTTTTTTCCTTTGCAGTTTGCAGCTTCATTCACTGACTATATTGCAAGTCTGGCAAGGCTTTGAACACCTTCTCCTGCAATATTCTTGTATCCAGGTTAGGATGTTATGGATGTAGCAACTAACTGGGGAGCAGCTCTGTTGGAAAAGAGCTGGAGGTCCTGGTGTACAGCAAGCGGAGCGTGAGTCAGCTGTGTGCCCTGGCAGCAAAGGCGGCCAACAGCATCCTGGTCTATACTAACACAAGCACAGATTAAGGGAAGTGACTATCCTGCTTTATGCAGCAGTTGTTAAAGCACATCTAGAGTACTACTGCATCCTGTTAGGGACACCCAGTACAAGAAATGTTGACAAACATTTCTGCAAGTTAAGCAGAAGGCCACCAAGAGGGTCTCCATCTCCCTCAAATATCCCTTCTTGGTAATCTGCTGGTAGGGCACGAATTTACCTTAGTGGCTCTGATCAGCCTCAGATGGGACCGTCACCCATGTCATGGGCTGCCATGCTCCCCAGTGGGCACAGAGGCTCCATTTAAGCTCGGCCCTGGGCCTTTGGCCCCTACCTAGGAGTGCTGGTCTCCAGCCACATCTGCTCATAGACCCTACCAATGCTGACCTGTGGGCTGATTTCCTGGCTTGATCTTGGACCTGCCCCATCCTCATAGATTTGTGAGACGCCCTGGACTTGGGGCTGCCCTTCCTTCACCCCCCCACCAGCACCTGTCCTGCTCCCTTCCTGGGGTGATGAGACGGCTGGTGAGGTCCCTGCCCTGCCAGCCCTGGGGCTCCCCTTGACTCCCTAGGCCCGGGGAGATACCGGCCCTTAGGAAGCAGCGGGTCCTCACTGTGCTCTGGCACCTGGCTAGTCTTGGTGACATTTTGAGGTGGATAGTTCTCTGCACTCACAACTCAAATGCTTAAATATAGGTGCCTGGGAAAAAGGCATCTAACCTTGTCACGTGGTGACAAATACTTGTGGGGTTCACAGTTCTCCTAATTATTATAGAGGGGGTTCAAGATAATAATGCTGCCATGTCTTGCTTGAACTGAGACAGAATAATAACGTGAGACATTGATACTTACAACTGTTTATTTGGATAATCTATAGAAAAGATGCCAATGGAAATCTTGGATTATATACCTTATTTGAAGATCCATTTAGTCTTCCACAATAAGTAAACTCACCATAATGCAGCAAGACCAGCCTTGCTACATTCACTCTTTTCAAGGTTAGGCATGTTGTTGCATTAATAAATTATATAAAAAGAGACTCAGATGAAACAGACAGAATGTGTCTTTAAATGTGCTAGCCCAATTATCTAAAAGGATCATAATAAATCAGATCAAAACAATATTTCCTACAGTTGAAAAAGATTATTTTTTAGCTAAGCACAAACACTGCTCCAGATATTTAATATAAACTAGCCAAGCAATTTCTGTAATTTGATATTTAACAGTAAGTGAGGAATGCTGATAAGCTACAGACATTTTATTCTCTGCACTTACATCAACAATTTTAGTGCAGTTTCTACTAAAATGGTATCAACATAATCCTAGAATACCTATTAGAGCAGGGAAAAATCTTGTGTTTTACAAGAAACACTATTAATAATTACATACAATATGAATAAAATAAAGATGAGGTTAACATTTATGAAACAAAGCAAACGATTTTGATAAACTTTTCCTGTAAAATATCTTTTGCTGACTTTTGTATTTGAATAATGAAATTGAATCAAGTCAGAAGCTTGTCTTATCCTGTTTTGGATTCTAGAGGACACAATTGATTTACTGTAGCTGATTGGACAAGGGCAAAAAGTAAAAACCGCTAATCAATTTGTTACAGCTTCACCTGCAGGTGTTTAAAGCTGAAGACGGATATCTGCCTGTTTTTCATTTGGTGTATATTGCTGCAAGCTGTGGAATTCATAGTGTTGGCTGTTGGATGTGCTCCCACTCCATCGATGTCGATATACATTGGCTTCAATATGCAGGGTATCAGTACCTTACAGGAAAAGCTCCCTGCTATGTGGAATAATGATTGCTGTTGCATAAAACTCTTGTTTGCAAATACTACTGCTGGTTTCAGTGTGATTCACTGACCAAAGGTCACATGAAAAAGTGTGTGTGTACTCACTCATCCTTAAAAGATTGTGTAGGCCTGCCAGGGGCTATTTAAACTGTATAAACGTGGTACAATCTGCTAAATACTCATTGAATGTCCAGTGGCACAACGTGTTAGATATACCAGGAAGCACCAGTTTAATTTCCAGGGCTAATCAACTTGCTATAATTTTATTAGTAGCATGTAGTAGTAGAAGAGTTTGTATTAAACTCTGAGAAAGCTATTGATCCTCTTCCTCTCTCTTTTTTTTTTTTTTCCTCCAATTCACTTCCTGAGAGAATCTACTTCTTAACGTATGTATGCTTATTCACAGATCTGACTAGCTGGTCTTTCCAGGCAAGGATGTGTGAGCTCTTAGATAGTTGGAAGAGGTTTGGGATGGACTCTTGAGAGCCAGAAACTGTGTGGCAGGTAGCTCTTTGCACCTAGTTATTATTGCTGTGCTATGTAATACTTAAAAGACAATTTTAGTTGTGAAATACACTCTGTTTCAAGAAGAGTAATGATGTGTAAAGTATCCCAGGGGACTGAGCTCCAGAAATCTAAAGCAGTTTCTGATAAGAAGAAATTCCATTTTAGAGACCTTCTGAAGAAAGTTGCTGTGTCTCTCCATAAAAGCTTCAAAGTAAATAATGATGAAATTGACATTTTATGCCTTGGGAACTCCAGTGTTGTCTCTTCCTGAATTATCCTGCTCTGTAGTTTGCAATGACATGGTGTCCCTCCAGGTACTCTTACTAATAGGTACTGAAAAATATTGCCAGACAGGACAGTTCCGTTATGAAAAGACACAGGATGCTAATAAGATGTTTCTGACATCAGGGCAACAATAATACTTGAGCTCTAACTAGGTAGCAAAACCAAAATTTTAAAATATGGGGCAACTTACACCCCACTCAGAAAAAAACCTCCAAAGTGTAGAAATGAGAAAGTGATGAAAAGATTTATACAGGTTTTAATACTGAAATTACCCTTGGCACCAGACAAAGATTAAAATAGAAGTAGAGTAATTTAATTCCACAAACGAGGTGTGTACAACTTGTCTGTTAGGTCTAGGGAAGATTTAGAGGAAGAGTTACATCTGTTGGTACACTAACTCTGAGAAACACCTTTCTTCATCATTCACCTATAAAGACATCAAGTCACTTAACCAGCCATAGTACTGTGGATACCAATTTATACAAATTCTTCATCCTAAAAGCTTTTCCTTAAAGGAAGAACACCTAAGAAATGTGTAATCTTATAAACTCTCCCTTCTGTTTCCTGCCTGCCTTCCTGGGGATTTTCAAATTAATCAAGATGTTGAGCTTCATCTGCTGCTGCTGCTTACATTTTAGAAAGACTACTGTCCTTCACCATAGTAGCTATAATCATAACCTGTTCAGCTGGATTAAATCATCAACGTGTTCTGAAAAACATGCTGATGTCTCAAGGCAAAGGCTCAACTTCTAGATCATGGATTAACAAGTCCTGTCTTCAAGATTTTTTTGTTTGTTTGTAGGATTTTATTTAGGCTTATCAGTTTTGTTCACAATGTAATCCTACCAACAGCTGTGTCAACACAACCTAGAGTAGTAGCATATTGCAGCACAGGAGAAGGAACGTGCATTGTGGAAGAGAGGCAGGAATACCTTAAGCTGGAATTTGTCCTCAAGGTGTTTTTTTTTAATACACTGACAACTGTTTTATACAAATGTATGCATGGTGAAGGCCATGATTTATTTAAGCATATAAAGTAGCTTAGCATGTGCATTACACTACTGTCTCCTCCTCAGAGTACATAAGGCAGTGACCAAACACACTGAAAAAGATGTAGATTTCCTATCCCAGGCTTGGAGGGCTGGAATGATGCCACCAAAGAGATAATCTCAGCCTGCCGCTTCAGGAATTGTACTCTTTAGTGGCAAGCAGACTGAGGTATTGCCTCACTCATCCCCCTTCCCTGACTGCTCATACCTAGCCTTGTGTGGCTGAGTTGCGCTGGCCCAACTAGTTGTCTGGCTGTGGTGTTAACCAGATAGAGAACACATATGATTTGAAAAAGTATACCAAGACTTATATAAAGAAATTATGTATATATAAAAATAATAGCAAGACTATTTTTTAAGCTGGGTCATCTCTCCTATCTACTTTGCAGAACAGTTGCATAAACATTTCTGGGGGCAGAAGTGAGGGAATGACATGCTGAAGACCATGGAGGGGAATACGTGGTAGTGGGAGGGTGGCAGAGGGAACAATACTGACTTAAGGTATTGTATCCAAAGATCATGAATCTACAGTCCAAGAGAAAATATCAACAGAAAGCTCAGTGTGCTTTTACTCAGGTAGACCAACGTACGGCTGTCACTCTTTCTTGCAGCTGGAAAATTAATTTGTCTTAACACTGCTAAACTCTTTCAAGGTGGCTTCTGTACTGTGTGAATTGCAAACATTCATACCTTTCTCCAATCCAGGTAAGTAAGTAGCAAGATATAAATCCCGTGACTTCCAAGGAGACACATTTACCTGAGACATTATTATTCCTCAAGCTTAAGAGTAATAACTAGCTCTTCAGTCAGCAACTGAAGGGGAGTTTGAAAAAAATTTTCAAAGCAGATTGCACTTTTTTTTTTACTAGTCAGGAGCATAATATTATGAATTAGCAATGCTTGCTCCGTAGAGCTAAAGGTGGGAAATGAAAACAGTGTGTCAATCTGTAATGCCATCTGATGTACAGGATAAAAGCAGGGGTTGTCATATTAGGAATGCGGGCCTACTATTTGCAAATGACTTTGCACAAACTGTGTAATTATTTTTTAAATGGCCTAAGTGCTCAGGAACTTATCTATGGGACTTCTGTCCCCTCCCTTATCGCTAGTTGATGCAGTGCATATTTAGATCCCATTTAGATTTCAGTGTGTCTGTTCCAGTACTTGAGCAGCGTATCTGTGACCACCTATTAGGTTGCACCCTGTAACTCTAATTAATTATAACAGCAGTAAATTTATCAAGAATTTAAATAGTGTTAGGAAATCACAGCTTTGAATACTTGTCCTTAGCTTTGGATTATGAGTGATTCCTCCATTACATGCTTGTTTTTTGTTTTTGGGCATTAGCAAGGATCAGTAGCTCCTTTTAAGAATGAAACCACAACTTGAATTCCCTCACATCATGGGTAACCTTTCTTTATGTCTGCTGAGTTTTAATTCATTATTTTAAAATTAAACAGAACTTGCTGGCTTCTTCTACTTCTCTAAGAAGTTCTGTGGCAGATTCCAGCTTGCACACAGCTGAAAAACAAATTGTGTATGTGAACATGTACATGTGCATATTTGTATATGTATATACATATATGTGTGTGTGTATATATTTATATACATGGAAAGACTGACAAATATGCTTCCTTCTGTTAATCCCACCATCTTCTATTTAGCCGCCATGCCCTAGAGAGGCAATTATTCAAAGTAATGTGTATAGGGATAGAAAAGCAATGGCAGGTACTAGGATTTAGGAATGCGTATCTGCACCACACCTTATGATTGGGAAAACCCTGTCAGGTTTTCTAAGGAAATCTCCAGGCACCTTAAACACAAAATGTGTAGTTTTAAATAGCACAGTGTAAATTTGAAAAGGGTCTGAAGGCAGCACTAGTCAGATCATGGTGTTGTCATAGCAACAGACATTGAAATTCAAAATATGAAGTACAAAATGGGGGTGGGAGAAAAAGAAGGGTAGGGTAGAGAAAAATAGCAAGTAATAATGAAAATCTGTTAAAAAGAATATGAAAATTAGACTTCTGTAACCAATGATAGAATAACTAAAATATCCTTATTCTGCATACTATTATTTGCACTTTTTTACCTTTTCCATACAACACTTCAAAAATGCCTTATAAATATTAACAATCTACACCTTCTAACATCCCTTAAGGAAAGTATTGATGTTGCCATTTATAGATAGAAATACTGAGGCAGAGAGAGCTTTGTTTAAGTAGAATGTCTATGGCAGAGGTGAAAAGAGAGTTCAGCTGTTTGCTCAGTTCTGTACTCACATGCTCTTTGTTTCATTGCTTTAACATGCCTGAGTTTTGTGATATTATCTAGATATGTAATAGAAGAACCAGAGTAATTTTCATAATAGTAGTTGTAACAGTATTCTGTTTCTGACACAAAAGCTCCAGCGCTTTAATACAGAGTTTCTATAGTTATTTAAACTTTTTACTGTACTTCTTTACAATAATACTGATAATAAATAGGGAAAGAATGAGTAAAATGGTAAACTGCAATTTTTTTTCCAGAGGTGTATGATAGTTTAGAAAAAGATACTCATTCGTGCCTAAGTCATCAAGGAAATCTAACTCAACAGGAAGGAATTCATATGCCCTTGTTAGGGATCAAGGAACCATATTGTTGGTCAAAAGCCTGAGATTACTGGGGAATTTTTTCTCAATTTATTATTTTTATCCCTCACAGACATCTCTTTGCAATCTTTTATTCTGAGTATACCTCTATAATAACTTCTCTGTATTACTGACTTGTGTATAATAGAATTCTTTAGTATATCCAGGAGATTTTTTTTAATGTCGGATTTTGCAATGACTCCCATTTTACTTTAGCATTTTGAAGGAGTGATAATGAGGAACTTTCCCTCGCTCTCTGTCCTACATTTATATTTCCCCTCCAGACATGTAATTTAATTTAAAGTTGTTATCATTCTTGAAATAATATAACACTACAGTATCTGTCCCCTAAGAATAACTTTAAGGTTTTTCAACATGAGTATCAACAGTATAAAGCAGATAACTTGCATGTGACATCCAGGAATTTTAGGCAATGAGCTATAAACAAATTAGATAAAGGTAGAAAAGAAGCATTCAAAATTATGAAAATGTGCTGACTGAATTATAGACTGGCAGTGTACCAGAAGAGTTGCAGCAAACAGAAGAACAAAAAGAAAAGGATTCTTGAAACCTAGAGCTTAACCAAACAGGACAAGAGTTTCACTATTTAAGGAGCAAATCCTCTACTATTTCTAGGGTCACAGTGGTGGGTGAATAGATTATAATAGAAAGACTGAAAATTCTCTGGTAGTTGGGAAACCAGCAAAAATTAAAGCATGAGCTTACAGAAGATGGGTCATGTGAGAGGAGAAGACAGACCCAGGATACTAAACTGAATTTTTCAGGTATTTTTACTAGACAGTTGCTATTGTTTCAGCTAGTTGAGCCATGAAGTGCTCTGCCTGGTAGGTGTTTAGGTGTTGCACCACAGAACTCGGCATGTGTCCAGGTGCTTACCGAGTTTGTTGGGAGGCAATTTTGCAATAATGTCTGAAACAATGCGTCAATGCCATCATTGTCCAAAACAGCAGGTTTAAAGTACTGACATTGATCAGCTTTGGTTTAGCATGAAACTATAGATTTAATGTGTAGGAGTTAACATGTAGGAGCAAAGGGGAGAGACTGGAAGAAAGTATGTCTAGGGATTGATAGAATATGTGAAGCAAAAGCACATTCATTTTCTGATCTTTTTTCTCTCCTTTGGATACTTTTAGGACTCAGCCTCTCCACTTCTGGAATTAGGCAGTGGGCCCAGGTAGGAATGAGTGGAGGAATGTGTGCAGAACTGGAAGACTGGGATAGGGAAGAGAGAAAAGGATTAGCATCAGCAGCCTGGTAGAAATAAAGTTTTTAATTTGGCTTTTAATCGCAAGTGCTAATACGCTTTTAAAGCTTTTCATATTCAATTAATAATTGCACTTTCTAAATAAAATTAACAATTTGATTTTCAAAATAGTTTGCATATGTCCACACTATACTGCAATGACAACGGTATAGGCCTCCCTTTTTTTCATCTTTATTTAACAAATACCTGAAAGCTTTGGAAAAAACCCTTACTACAAAAAAGAACAGGAATCCTTTCTTCCTCAAAAGTCAAGAAGGTTCTTCAGTAAAGTTAAAAAAATTCTAATCAGAAAACTAACGAGGATTTTTATACCCTCATACCATTGTCTATCAGTTTTTATCAGGTTCAAGGGCCTCAAGGCCAGCTAAATTACCAAATCTTAGACATAATCATAAAAGATCTTCTTTAGGCATATGAGCAGCATGACTGACAAGATATCTGCCCAATAAAATAGGTTATGTTTGAATCTAACTGAACCAAGACTGAATCAGGATGTTTGTACCTGTATTTGCCATAAAACCCTGTCATTGATGATTTCTTATACTGAATTCAGTATTTGTATCTAAATTAAGATTTTTATCCCAAATACAACATTGTTGAAAAGTATCCAAATGTAAATTACATCTTAAAACCCCACTTTCTACTACAATTAAATAGCTTTTGACTTTTTTCTCCATTGTGCATGTAGTATTATGCAAACTTGCTTCTAACTGAATATAGGTCTCAATTTGCCTCAAGGTGCGTATGGATAAGGTACAAAAGAAAGTAATTCTTTCTCATATGATAAACAGGTAAATAAAGGAAATTATTTCTATATGATGTTTTGGAAGAAAAAGGCATAAATGGCTTAAACAGAGGTAGAAAAACTGCACACTGCAAAGTTTCACTAGTGCTTTTTAAACACTCTGGTCTAAAAGCAAATTCTAGCTTAAGAAGCTGGGGATTGGAATATGATTACTCTGCCCACCTCCTGTTTTTAGGAATCCTTCCTAAACACCAGTGACTGGCAACCCCTTGAGAAAGGATATTTGTCTGTAACTCTCATCTAACCTATTATAGGGTTCTTATGTTCTTCTGTAGGTATGAAATGCATCATGGTATCAGACTTTGTTATTACGACTTAATTGAACTGAATTTTTCATTTCCTTTAAATACAATCTGCTACAAAAGGCAATATACAACATTTTAATATTCATCAAGTTTCCTAAACTTGTTAAATTAGTGCCACAATAATAGCTTTTTTCCTTTTTTGTTTTCTTTTTTCTTTCTTCCTTTTTTCCTTCTTTTTTCTTACTTTCCTTTTTTTTTCCTTTTTTTCTTCTTTTCTTCTTCTCGTTACCTGTTCCTGATGCTGAGTTGGCAAGGTAACGAAACATCAGACTCCTTGTCTATCTGTCCATAAGCTGCAGTGTCCAGGACTTATTTTCTCAGGATTTGCCATCTTTTAGTCTCATACATTTCTTTTACGTTCACACCTACATTTCCATGATCAAGTAATAAACAGAACAAAAATTATACCAATACTTTAAACCCGGTGTACATTGTATATTGTGTATTGTAGTGTTGTAATTATGTAAACATTCCTTACCAGTTATTAAACCTTGAATCAATCTTCTGTGCCCATTCCGCGCTAACCCTAAGGTATTTCTAGGCGTGTCTTTTAAAATAAGAAGTTGTGAGGAAAACCGTTGCTGGGAAACGGACGCACCGCGCGCCGGAGGCGGAGCGGGGAGGAGCAGCCCCGCCCCCCCCCGGAGCGCCACTGCTCCCTTCCAATCGTGCCGTCTCTCCGAGCCGGGAGGCGGCAGCGGTGGCGCATCTTCCCTCGCTGACTGGCCGCCAGTTGCAGAGCGTCACCAGGAGGAGGGGAGCGCTCGGATTGGCTGGGAGGGCGGGGGGAGCCTGGCGCTGATTGGCCCACGCCGGTCACGTGGCGCTGGTGGGGCCGTGACGCCCGCGGTGGCGGAGGGGCTCGGCTTGTCAGGTAGGTAGGTGCCGTGCGCGGCGCGGCGGCGCCGCCGCTGGTGCCCGCGCCCCGGGAGCGGCGCCCGGGCCCGGGGGCGGCCGCCCCCACCCCTTGTCGCGTCCTGCCCGCCCGCCCAGCGGGCAGCCGGTGCAGGGGGGCGGGTAGGCCCCGCGCGGGGTTTTACCTGCGGGCGGGCGAGCGGGGCGGGGCGGGGCGGGCACCGGCGCCGCTCACGCTTTCCCCTGAGGAGGCGGCGTCGTCCGGTCGCTTCCTGCGGCGGTGGCGCGGGGAGACGTCAGGGGCGCCTCTCGCCCGGCGGCGGCTCCGCCCCGGCAGGGCAGGCAGCGCGGCGGGTGCGGATCCCCGCCCCCGGGGCTGCCGTCGGGCTGGGGGCGCGGGGCCCTGCGCGGGGTCCGGGCTAGGGGGCGAAGGGAGGAAAAGGGCTGACTCGGTCCTGTTCCTGCGGCGCTTGTCCCTGCCGGTGCCCGGCACGTCTGTTCCCCTGCCGTGCTCCGGCTGCGTCACGGCACGCTGGCCGGGCTGTAGCTGCTGCGAATAATGGGAGGACGCGGCAGCCACCGCTTGAAACTTTGTGATGTGTGCCCCCCACCACCTCAAATAAATGCAACGCCCCTGGTTTTGGTTTTTTTAGTCCTTTCCCCAACCCCCGTGACAGTGCTGTGCAACTTAAAGACTTTCTTAACTTATACGTTAGATTTAGAGCCTGTGTAGATAGGGCCTTCTTAGTGCTACTGCCCTGGCTTTTTTCATGTGCGTTTTTATGCTTTGTGTGTTTGTGGGTTTGGTATCTACGGGGGTCCTAAATGCTCACATACTTGGTATTTGAGAACGAAATATATAGAGGGGCGTTAAACATCCCTTTTCATGTTGGAGTATGTTTCTCTATTTTGTTTGCGTTTACATGAGCAGACACCCTTGGAAGTGACAACATCCTATGTGAACACCTAGGGTTTTGCTATACTTTTAAACAAGCCATCTCGTCTTCTGTTTGCAGGAAAGCAGCAGTGCTTTCCAAGTAGCTGACATAACTTTTACCCACTTTGTAACAAACCTGCACAAAGTGACTTTGATGCTTTCCTATATTTTAATGCAGCTTCTTTTAACAAGTTGCAATGTAAGAAAAACCTGTGACATTTGAAACTTTTTGACCAGAATAATTTACTGGGCATTATTTTCAGTTAATTGTACACGCTAAATAATATGTAATAAAGAGATGACTGGTACAGTTTACTACATGTATGTGCTAGTCTTCGGAAGACTCCAGGAGGTGGGACTTTTACAATTCTAATCTGCCCACAGTCAAAGCAAATTGCAAATGATGGACATCTTATAGGTTGAGTTACAGTAATGATTATTGTTGGTGAGACAAATGTATGTTCTCTCCTTTTATAAATTCCTTTTTAATGTGTTGATGGAAATTGTCAGTACTGTTACAAGTTTAAAATAGACACACGTGGAATATTAATCCCAAAAGAGAGCTTTGAGGATGTTTCTTTGAAGGAGAAGATCAAGTCTTGTATGTACAAGGTTACTTTTTAACTGAGCAAAAGCTCTGTTAACCATCACCGAGGTCCTTCCCTGCTTTCCTACAACCATAACTTCATGTCACAACTGAATCTTTCAAAGGAAGGTTCTTCTTCAGTTGATACTTGGATTGCCAATGTGTAAAGTGATCACGTAGAAATCATTTGGAGGAGACGCTTGAAAGTAAAGACAGGCCGAAGAAGGGGTGGGAGGATTTTAAAGTAGAGTGATACAAAGGAAGATAAGATGGGTCGTCTTTAAGAGAGGGGGAGAGCTAACATTTTTTTCACTGGAATAAAGAGGTTTAACACAGGGACGCAAGATTCAGCTACATGGGGTTGCACTGCAGTTAGGTAACATAGGATATATTTCCGTACTTAAAAATGTTCAGAGTTCGGTTTAGTTCTTCACGCCACGGAGAGGAGAGGTGCTTTGCTGATACGAAGTAGGTTTATGCTAGACGCGAGTCTGGGGCCGGCGTCTGGCGGTCTGATCTTTGTCCGTGCGGAGACCCCCCTCTTCCTGCCCGGCTTGCTCCCTCCGCTTGCTGCCGCTTCTCGATGTTCTTTCAGCTAGGAAGCAGCGGGGTGAAGGAAGGTATGTTGCCGTGTCAGCCTGAAGGCGGAGAAAGCTGGCAGCAAGCCTGGAGTTGCTCCATACAAGGAGATGGGCTAGCAGCATGAGGTCATCACTTCTCAGGGAGGAGTTTTTCTGCAGTGTGTGGGAAGTGGGTCTAGGAAAAGGAAAGGGGATTCTTTTTCTTGGGGGGGGGGGGGGGGGGGGGGGAGGAGAGGAGGAGCAGCAAGAGAAGAGAGGAAAGCCTAAGTTCATTCCAGCAGGAAGTAAACTGCATATATGCTTCTATCTTAAGATAAAACTGTCTACTTAGCACTGTCTTAATTACAGCATTGAATTATTTGCCTTATAAAAATGGATTTTGAAAACTTAGTGGAGAGGATTATTATACAGTAGAGATAGTCTTGGAATTGTTGAGTATTCACCATTTTATTAGGGAGTTAAAGGGTTTAAAAGACTGTAAATATGCAGCAAGTTTCTGCTGTATAACATTTGCGTTAGGTAACTGTAGCATTTTTTTTTTGAAAGATTTAGTTTGGAAGCTTTTTTTTAGTAGTGAATCAGTGGAATTTGTAGCCTTGTTTCCGGGGTTTGAGAGAGGATAGTTACCTTCCTTTTTAAGAGCTATGTGTGTGGTCACGTACAGTGCGTAGGAAGTTTTGGAAATGGTTCTTAAAAAGCAGCAAGGGTGCTTCTAAAATGGCTTTTTTTGTGTTTGTTTTTTTTTGTTTCTTTTAGGGCAACTTCATGGGATGGAGGATTTTGATTCATGTCATCTCGTAGCATGAAATTATATTTGAGAGCATGACTGTAATCTTTTCTAATTCCTCCTGGAAATTTAAATGCAGAGTTCAGGTTGGTTTTGAGTGTAATGAGTTTGAAGTAATAGGGATTTTTTCAGTCCTGTGTGTTTCCCTGATGATGATAAAATTAAATTCCCAATAAATGAAGACGTAATGCTGTTATTAATCTAAGTGAGTAAATTGTACTTCATAACATCATTCTACTTTGGATCTCATTTGCTCTGCAGTCACCAGCTTCCTTTGCATTGCTGCCTTTCTACACCAGAGGGAAAATGGCAAATGGTTTAACCACATACAGTTTCAAACTTTTTTCCCCACATCTGAGCTTGTTACTAACCAGCTCACGACACACAGACGAGTGTCATAGCAGTGTTTAGGGACAACTCTCCGTACTCAAACCGTACTGTGGTTTAGTGACTGTTTTCTAGCCAGTTGTACAGGTTTGTCAGAACTCCTGATCTTTGAAATGTATTAGCCAGCTTGTTGGAACACAGCTCGGGCTGTTTAATCTTGTCTATGTTCTGAACTTGCACCTTGAGTAGCGAGGGTGTTTTGTTAGGCTTCCTGATATGGTTGCTCTTATTTTCTGCTGAGGAGAGAGTTACTAGTCATGCCAAATCTTGCCCTTATGTTGTTGATAGGGTGAACGTGGAGTAACAGCAGTAGCTGCATACTGTGAGACGTTTCTGTGATGTAGCTCTCTATTAAGACGATCACATGAAACTTTCAACTGTTAAGGGAGAAATAAAAATATTGCATGTGTACTCGTAATCTGTTCTTTAGGTATGCTTTACAATATTGCTTGCACAATACTGTAGTTCATTTAGAACCCTGTCTTATTAAGTGCTAGTAATGAAAATACTTAATGAATAACTACTTAATAGTTTATCATGTATCAGGCATTTTTCTATATGGTATTCAAATCTTGGTCTGAAGACAGTCCTTTCACAAGCTCTCTTGTAATTAACATAATTTGATCTTAGAGTCTTACAACACTTTTTTCATATTATGGTTTTGGAAGCAATTTATTTTAACATGAGGAGCTGAGACATTAAGAAATTAAGCTTAATCAACAAAATAAATTACCATAATTAAGACCTAATGAAAAATCAATTACCTCTTAAGTAGGGGCAACCTGTGAAAAGTTTGTGAATTGTTGCGTATTATGTAAGCATTCTTTGCCAGAAGCAGAAATAGAATCCACAATAGTGCTAAAGTGTATTAATCATTAGCACTGTGTTCCCTGAAATTGCCTGTTTAGAAACTGCGAGACATACAATTACAGCAATGAGCATGGTAGAGTCATGAAGATGAGCCCCTCCGACAGAATGCTGAATCATCCCCAGAGCACTCCATCCTCTGTAATAAATGAGTCAGGCATTTATGGAGAAAAGCACTGTGGAAGTAATTACATAATCACATAATGCATATTCCAAAGAGGGTGGCATTTAGGTTTTCATCCTCAATTTGTGAGTCTCTTAATTTCAGTACTTGATTTGTCAGCTTTGCTGCTTTTCTCCAGCTCTGTTTATGCCTAACTTTTTGCTTTAGAAAAATTAGAAAATCTTATTCCATACATTGACAGCATATTGTAACTTACATGGTTTGTCATCACATTTGTAATGTTTGCTGTTTGAACTGAGAATGGAACTAGTAAGTTGTGTCTTGGTTTAACCCCAGTCGGCAACTGAGCCCGACACGGCTGCTCGCTCACTCCCCCCTGGTGGGATGGGGGAGAGAATCGGAAGGGTAAAAGTGAGAAAACTCGTGGGCTGAGATAAAGACAGTTTAATAGGGAAAGCAAAAGCCATGCATGCAAGCAAAGCAAAGCAAGGAATTAATTCCCTACTTCCTATTGGCAGGCAGGTGTTCAGCCATCTCCAGGAAAGCAGGGCTCCATCACATGTAAGAGTTACTTGGGAAGACAAACACCATCACTCCTAATGTCCCCCCACTTCCTTCTTCTTCCCCCAGCTTTATATACTGAGCATGACATCATATGGTATGGAATAGCCCTTTGGTCAGCTGGGGTCAGCTGTCCTGGCTGTGTCCCCCCCAACTTCTTGTGCACCTGGCAGAGCATGGGAAGCTGAAAAGTCCTTAATTTAGTATAAGCATTACTTAGCAACAACTAAAACATCCCTGTGTTATCAACACTGTTTTCAGCACAAATCCAAAACACAGCCCCATACTAGCTACTATGAAGAAAATTAACTCTATCCCAGCCAAAACCAGCACAGTTGTTGTTCGCAGTACAAAACAGTCTGGGGTGGGAAAGGGCATAGATTTAATGGTTATTTAATAAAGGCAGGAATAATTTTATTGAATATTTGGTGCAGTAATGCTCAGACAAATAACATTAATAATAGCTCATCTGGTGGAGGTTGTTAGCTATTGGGCTAGTAAATCACAAAACTCACCCTTGGTGAACCTATAAACAGATAAGAGTAGGGTCTTAGGATAAAGCTTCTTCATCTTTGAATGCCTAAAGCTTGTCCTATCTGCTATTAAATTGTGTAAGTTTGTTAAAATCTGTTTAGTGTAGTGTACTGCTACTGTGTCTATTAAAATACAGCTTTCGTGAATTATGCAAAAGCTTTCTTTAATGTTTTGGGTTTCTTTCAGATAGCATCTGACTTCCTAGTTGTGGCTTCTGCTTTGAAATGTTCATGAATGTAAAATAGTACCCCACAGTATTTGTATCCCAAGTAAGTTTCAGGAATTCCAGATAAGGGGTGCAGTCAAGTAAAGTGGCTAAGTTTTAAAAATGTGACAGCTTATACACTGTAAATAATGGTATTTTAAAGCAAATGTGCTATCCCTTCAGCAAAATGTTGCGAGAATTGCTTTTGTAGCCAATTTTAAGGAAAATCATCGAACTTTGGAGCATCTTTTTACTGAGTAAAAGTTATAAAGCATGGAATTAGGAAAACACATACTTATTTATTGTTGGTATGACTATATTTGTTGTATGTTGATGCTGTGAATGGTGTGTTTTCTCCCAAGGAGAATAGCTTTTCCATAATTTCTGTAATACGGTGTTTTACAAGTGCAGCAGATGTGATATCTGAAGGTCACCAGATAGAAGGAAATGCCTGATTTGCCAAATACAGAAAAATGTTAGCAGTTGAAGTGCACAGCTGAAAAAGCAAAGAATTGTAAAGAGTTAAAGGTTTGTAACAAAGATAGAGGAAGGCCTTTTAATACCCAGTTCTGCCTTTTGGATTAGGTGAATGTTGAAATTGGAGTGGGAAATCTCTCATCAGTGAATGTGTTAAGTAAATCTGAAGCTACTATTTTAACAAATTTGATTGGCATCTAGATGATCTACTTTATCTAAATGATTCTTTTTATATGAGGAGGTAATTAAACACATCCTTATTGAGGTCAAAATCTCAGTTTGATTCAATCCTTGTCTTCCTCCACGGCCTCTTAGTTTTCCATGCTGCATGCTTTCTAACTCTGCTTTTCTCGAGCCAGCTGGTACCCTCTGGAAGGAAACCTGTCTACAGCTGACAGCATTGTTTTCTCCAGGCTCTGCTCCAGCCCCAATATGGATGCACACTGCAGCAGATTTGTGTCCTATGCAGAACAGTCTTCTGGAGATATCCTATCCCTCTATGCCTTGTGTCCTCGAACCTAAAGCTTCGTATTTCCACCAAGTATGCAGTGCATACCCTGCGTATCATGCTGCTAAAATATCATTCTGTTGGGCTGTGACACGATGATCTCTTGTGCTGTAGTATTTCATCACCAAAGTCCCCCAACCAGACTTGGGGAGTCTAGTGGAGATATAGCAATTTGCAGTGTGGATGTGGGTAGTCTGGTTTCAGTGGGTGGGAGCTGCCATTTCCAAAGCAGTGATTAAACAGATGATTGTTAACATTTGACTATTACAATAGGATGGTTTGTGTCCCTCTACAGACTTTTTCTCAGATTAAGTTGGGATTTCAGGTTTACAGATGCAGTCAGTCAAATTCCCTTCAACTGTCTCAGAGTACAGTAAGGCAAGAATTCTGAGAGACTGAAATAACTCTTTTGCCTACAATACAAATGTTGTTATCATCCCTAAATTTTTTTTTCTGAAGAATATCCATGAATGGTGCTATGTCCTGAAGAACATTGGCCTCATAAATGAAAAGTTAGCTGCTTGGTATCCTTTCTGGAAAGAATACTTTTGATATGCAGAATGAAAGACTGGGGATAAAAATAATAATCTGTTGCAGTAAAGATCAGTTATGCTGAATCTTACATATGCAAATAAATTTCCATGTAAAGAGTCCAAGCATACATTTTTTTGCTTATGTGCACTTCAGTACCATTTTTCCAGAGACCTGGGAGGTTAAACATCCACAACTTTTAACTGTTTGTTATAACATCCATTAATTAAAGCTTGATCCATTGATACATTTTCAAATGAGAATAATACCCTTCAGAAAGAGTGTTCTTTATAACCGGGAAGGCTGTTGATACTCAAACAAAACTGACTGGATCTAAAAAGATAGGGTAGGTTTCTTCATGTATCTCGAAAAGTTAGCCCTGGTATATATTTGTAAAATGTACATATTAAAATTTGTTATGCACTTCAGGTGTTTAAGAAGGTGCAAGTGCATAGTTCAGTCATCTCTTTCTGGTTACTCTACATTTGTAGTGCGAGTAACTGTATCCCATTTAACAGAGAGAGTTATTACAGTAAGTATCTTTTAGGATATGGAGCATGTGAAGGAAAAGTCATTCAACTCAGGAACAGCAAAGACTTGAGGCAACACCTTTCACTGAACCACACGGTATGTTATATTTCCTGCAGCGTAGCAGTCTGGAATATCAGCTGTTGGGAAGGGACAGGACTTTCTTCCTCATGGACTTATGTTCCTCAGGGGTTGGTTTTCTGTACAGGATACTGTGTAATTGAACTACATTGAATGTGATACAATGAGAAGGAGATAAGGAGATAAGTGACCTCAAGAAGACTGAATGAACAGTGAGTTAACTAAGTAGAAGGTTTAATGAACCAGAAGGATGTTATTAGTTTAATGAAGGAGGAAAGAAGAAGCAACATCCTGATTGCTCTTTGAATTTCTTTTCAAAGAGTGATAAATACTTGGAACTAGATTATGTTTCTCCTGAGGAGACTAGTATTGTCATATATTACAGACTAATGGCAAATTTTTAATCTAATTGTTTTGGCTGCAGTGAGAAATTCTGGCTGATGTTGAGCCATAGGAAGAAATTAAACTACCTCTAGATTTTTAAAAGTACTTCACATCCTGTGGATTTCTATTTTTATGTGGCTGTCCTTAAATCTCAAGAGGTAATACAGTGCTTCTGGAAGAAGCTCCTAGCAGTATTCTGGATTTCTAAGTTGAAACATACAATGGCAGCAGCTAGAAGAGTTTTGGGACCTGAAAGCTTTCCAAGGAGGAGTGTTAAGTGGTGTTTTGTGATGAGAGACCCTTAGTACTGTGTCAGTATTCTTTCCTCCTCTTGTCTTCCCTGAAGAGATACTTCAGTAGGCAGCCTTGGGATTGAGGGTTTGCGCTTGGATTTGTGTGTGTGTTCATTCTGACTTGCCATGTATTTATCTCAGGGGAGATGGATATCAAGATATGAAATGTTACCTTCAGAGGTTTGGGTTTTTTTCCAAATAAGGAAGACTGCTTCCTACCTTCAAACTGGAGAAGTTGGCATCTAATTGAATAAAAGAAATCAGCAAAGTAGTAAGTTAACTATGCATAGACTAACTCATTAGTCAACAAGGTTACTACAGCTACTTGTTAATTTCAGTGTTGACTCTTGGTGCTACTTTTCCTGGCAGTTGTTTCCATCTTCACTATTCATCAGAGACAAGAAATCTCTTGAAAATGCAATATATCAGTTGTCTTTTGTTGCTTTTGTTTGTTCAGAAGTTTCGTCAATACGCTATATAATATACACTTTAAAACAAGCCCGAGTCACTGATTTAGTTTTTTTCAATTTTGGCCAACTTTTGGACATTTTAGCATTGTATGTTTCTTTGTAATTCTAGAACAATCCTGTCCTTCAGCTAGCAGAACTTTTAACAGGGTTTGAGATACTGGAGTGCAGTGCCTGCCACATGAGAATCATTTTTGTTAGCCTCATCCTGCTCAATCTGTTTTTCTGTTAAGATCTAGTGTGGAGATAAATGTTGCAACACTGCAGAATTGAGAGTTCAGTGAAAATTTGTTGGTCAGCTACTCTCTATTGAGGCCATGCTTTTCTTTGGCTTTCCTTACAGCCTGGAACTTAATTTAAGGAAAGTTTAATTCCTGGAAAAATAGCAGGAAGGAAAGCTTTCTTTACTTGTAAGCACGTGGAAGGTAACAAGAAACGAGGTGCATTTACCCCTTTGAAAGCAAGGTGTGTGTGTATGTCTGTTATTTTGTATGCGGCACTGCCTTTTTCAGAGTTAACAAGAGCACAACACTGAGTCCTGAGGCACGGTAGCAGAGTGTGACTTGAGGCAGCCAGCCTAGCTCTGCTCTTGCTAACCTGTAGCGGCCTTCACCTTCTTGTACTCTTCTGCCTGGTGAGATTCAGCCTCCAGCATCTGCCTTGCTATTTACCTGTGACTGTGAGGTAGAAAATCCTACAGGATGGAAGCAAAACTGGTTGAGTGACTGCGCCTAAAGAGCACTTACCACATGGTTCACTACCAAATGACAGCTCTTCCTGTTGCACATTTTTCACAGGAGGCCTGAGATGATAAAATAAAGGGCATGCTGAGGAAGTTTTCAGGCCATGGGCGGCTGGGAACAACTGCAGTTGTGGTGGAAAATGAGATGACTATTTAGAATAATCTTGGCAAATGGGAGACATCATCTGGAACAAAGCAGGGTGTCAGTGAGCACGAAAGCAACATACTGTCTGTAGACTGGACTGCATGGGTACGTGATGGGGGAAGAAACAGGGTATGGTGCAGTTCTGTGGAAAAGGTCCCGGAATTTTTGAATCACAAACTAAGAAGGACACAGTATGATGCTGTTGGGAAGAGGTTAAAGCACTCGGGCAGGAGCTCAAAAGTAATTTGAAGTTAATCTCTCTGCTCTTCTCAGAGTTGGTGGGTCCTACAGTACCCCACTGTTTTAGGTTCTGAACTCTTAAATGAGATGAGGACCAATTGGAGAGTGTTCAGAGGACAGCAGTGGTTAAGAAAATGATTTAAAATGAAAGATTGAAAGAATTAGAATTACTTAGTCAAAAAATAGGATATTCCAGTTGCAAAGAAGTGGCTTGTCTCTCCTCTGCATTCCTCAGGCACAGGGTGGGGAAGGTGAGATTTGGTCATTGAGAAACTTTTTCCTCGTGCTAAGGGCAGGGGAATACTAAATGAAGTAGCCTGAGAAGACCAAGTCTTGACAAAAATCTTTCTGCCATAGGTAAGTATATGTGGTGTTTTGGCAGAAGGGGAAAGAATTACATGGTGTCTTTAGATTATAAGCCTTACACCTACATGATTGTTAGTGACTTAC